>NW_007726761.1:30036-46714 GCF_000696425.1 Galeopterus variegatus
GTGGGGGTCGAGGCTGTTCCGAGGAGCGGGTTCCGGACGTGGGGGCGCGGTGGTCTCGGCGCCGGCGGGCCCCGAGTGGCCGTCGGGACCGTGGCCTCTCTCCAGGGCTCTCGGAGGGACCCGGGGAGGGCGGCGAGGAGCCGGGACACCGGGCGGTCCTGCGGGGCCACCGAGCTGCAGCTGCTGCCCGGAGACGCTGCCGCCAGAGCGGAACCCGGAAGCCACCCTCGAGGGGACGCCACGGAGCGCTGCAGGGCGCGCCGGGTGCTGGCAGAGCCTGGTCTTCTGAGGGCACCGCGGGCCAACAGTGTCGAATTTCCGACTTCAATGCAGGCAGCACCCAAAACAGTGTAATTGGGCGATTTTCTTGAGGGGTGCAAAGTACCAAAACTGACACCAAGAAAGAGAAAATACAAGTGGCTCTTTATCTGTCAAAGAAATTGATTTTGTAATCAAGCATATTTCCACAAAGAAAATTCCAGGCCCGGAGAGCTGCCCTGGTCAGTTATATTTAAAGAATGAGACCAGTCCTACCACTCAGAAAGAGGGGGAGGGGACACTTCCCAGCTTGACTGAGGAGGCCGACCTTACCCTCATAGCAAAACCAGATGAAGACATCACAAGAAAAGGAAACTACAGACCAGTGTCCTTCATGAACACAGAGATCCTTTTAAAAAATAAGCAAATGGAATCCGTATCCATCTACATGGAGCAAAAGTTAAAATACCTAATATCCTAACTTTCAAGGCAGTGTGGTATTGGTAAGGGCATAGACATAGATCAGTGGATAGAGTAGAGAGCCCAGAGAACTCAAACACCCTACACCAAGTGATGCCAGGACAACTGGACGTCCATTTGGGAAAAAAAGAGAACCTCAGTTGGACCCAAAAGCATGAACCTTCAAAGGAGGAAAAGATAAATCTGACTTCATTAGAAATTAAAACCTTCTGGTCTTTGAAAGACACCGTTCAGAAAATGAAAAGGCTAAGCCACAGGTTGGTAAAGAATATTCAGAATAAGCTGACCAATAACTTGTATCCAAAATATGAGGGAACTCCAAAAAGCCCATGGAAAGATTCTTATTTTAATTTTATTTTTCCATGAACTTTTTGAAGTACTCTTGTATTATTTAAAACTCAAGAGTGTGATGAGAGAGTGGTAGACAAGTCAACACAAGAAGGATATGCAAGTGGCCCGTGGGCACTTGAGAAGGTGCTGGGTTTCACCAGATATTACAGAAATGTGTGTTAAAACAATGAAAAAATGGGTTACCATTATCCACCCACTAGGATGGCAAAATCAAAAATGTTGGTGATACCAAGTGCTGGTGAGGATGTGGGGGAGCTGGATCTCTCCTCCGCTGCTGATGGGAATTTGAGAGGGCACACCTCTTTGGAACTCTCTCCCTGGGCCAGGCACCTTCTGGCTGAAGATACCCCCTTACACATCTACACTTTCTGTTAGCGCCCCCAAGGACAGGGAAAGATGTCACCTCAGCCCTGTGTGCACCAAGCCCTCCAGGATGGGCTTCCCTGTGAGGTCTTCCAGGCTAGAACCCACAGCGCTGCAGCCACTCCTGGGCCACAGCCTCCAGGAAGGACAGCTGGTGGGTTGCCCCCTGCACTGTGAGCACTTACAGGCCAGCTGATGCTGAAAGAGCGGCAGCTGTTTCTGTGGACAGAAGATGCTCTTTAGAAGATCTGAGTGCAAGGGGATATAGTTTGCACTTTTTCTGTCGCCACGGAACTGGTGACTGGGCCCAAACAGAATCCAACTTGCTCTTTGAGGAAAGCCAAAAACACCACCAAACCAGAAATCAGAGCACAACCACGGAGCAGACAAAGCTGGAGCCCCTGCCCCCAGGCTGCTCTGGTGGACAAGGTGCCTGGCCCTGGCCCCAGTGACTCCATCCCGAGGACCCACATCTACCTCCCAGGGGTGCTGCTGGGCCTGCCAGTACTGGCCTCGAGGCCATGGCCACGCTCCACGTGTAACAGGCGTGTACTTCTTCACGGGGATGGCCTGGCCTGTTCTGGGTGCCCACCTATACCCCTGTTTCTCCTCCTCCCCTCCCTGTTCTCTCCTCTTTCTCCCTCTGGCCACCCTGCTCCCTGGCCTCTGCTGATCTCTTTCAGGCTTCGGGGAATTCTTTATTGATCCTGAATTAAGGAATGACCTGGGAGACGTGGTTTCACTAAGAGAAAAACAATCTTTACATGAGTAACTGGAAATAGCCCCTTCCTCCCCACACAACATGGGCTCTCCAGTGACCAACGGTTACAATTAATTTTCAGGTTCAGACAGCCGAGAAGCGGCTCACACGGGCCCCCAGCAGCGCCCGCTGTAGCACAGCTGCCACCAGAGGGCAGAAGAGCCCTTCTCTGGAAGTGGCCTCTCAGCTTCAGGGAACAGGATGAGATGGAGCTTAGTCAAGCACAGAAGTGAACTTGACAAGCCCTGAATGGAGAGAAAGGGCCCCCCACCAGGGGGCCAGGGCATGCGGAGCCCACCAGATGGGCACATCGGTTCCCCAACCCCACGAATGAGCCCTGAGCCATGAGGTGGGGGAGACACAGGGATGTGTTGAGGGGCTTCCGAGCCGGACCCTGTCCTAGACTGGGCTGTGGTGGCCAGGGTCCCAGGGCAAGGCCTGCAGGAGCCGGGAGAGTGGAGTCTGAGCAGACAGCCATCTGCAGGGCTGGGTGTGTGGGGACCGGATGCGGCTCCTCTTCTGAGAGAGGAGTGGGTGGGGAGGAGGCTGCGTGGGTCTCAGCACAAAACAGAGCTCCTGTCCCCTCAGCGCCTGGGAACCACCTCATCCAGTCCTGTCACCACCTTGCAGCTGTGTTCACAGGTGCCTCGTGGCCCAGTGTGTGGTGGCCCCAGGGAGTAGATGCAGAGGTGTGAGCTGGGCAGTTGCCGTCTTGGGTCAGCAGAAACAACTCCTGGGTGGGGGGCAGAGAAAGGCAGCTTGGGGTCGTCACCATCACCCCCTCTGAGACCACATCGAAGTTAAGATAAAGTTGGACAAGGCTGCAAACTTTGTGAAGACAAAGGGAGGTTTTCATTGGCAGGGGGAGGCTGGACAGTAGGCGTAGATGGAGGGGTGGACAAGGGGTGAGGACCCCTAAGCAGTGGCTGTCCTGTGGCTCAGATGCACAGCAAACACAAACGATGCCATTCGAGCTACTTTTCGGTTTGCAAAATTTGTAAGGAGGATCCACGTGTTGGGAGTTTCTGGATCCAGTGCAGACTGGCCCCTGCTCATCACAATTCCCCGGTAACAAAGTCTTGGCTTTTGTCCCTGGACATGCATAGGGGTGACAGCTCTGTGAATCACCAGCAGGGCAGGGAGTTCCAGTTTGTGGACTCCATGGCCAGAGTCCAGGCTCAGAAGGATTCTTCACAGGAGCGCCTGGGGCTGCCAGCCAGGGCTGCTGGCCAGGACTGCTCTTGCAGACAGTCCAGCCTGCTCTGCAGCCCGAGAAGGCACCTCCGGGCCCCAGGCCACCAAGTGAACAAGACCAGAAGGCTCTGGGGGTTCCCAGGGAACTACCTGTGGTCAACATGTGGGACCAGCACCCCCAGATAGCCCACAGCACAGTGGGACCTGCCCTCTGGGCAATGACCTATGGGACCAGGGGTCTCAGGAGTCCACAGTGAGAGCTTGATCCTCTTTGAGTCCCCACCAGGTGTCTACCCCAGAGGCAGAACCAGAGCCTTCCGCCTCAGGGTGCAGGTGGACACCTGCTCCTGCCCACCTACCCTGGACATGTCCCAGTGCCTGCACTCAGGAAGCTTGCACAGCACAGGTGTGGATTGCCTGGGGCAGGGAAGGCCCGGGGTGGGGGCTGCTTCAGAGCAGGGCCACGCTGCAGGGGTGCTGGACCCAGGGCAATGATGCCACCTCGGAACTCTCCCCGCAAGCAGCCCGACCTTTCCTCAGGAAGTGAGGCTGAGGCAGGGCAGAACGAGGACACACCCCAGGGAGGCTGTTCTTAAACTAGCCAGCGCCTGTACACCAGGAGGATCAAAAGTGCAGGCGACCGCCTCTTCTGTCAGAAAGGAGAAGGTCGGGACGTGCGGCTCTCTCTGGCAGAGATACCTGCACACCACTTTGGCACGCACCTCCACGCGGTGACACAGCCCTGTTATGTTCTGTTTCTCGGTCCCTCTCTTCCTTTCCTTTCACCAGTCCCGTGAGAGAGTTTTCTTTTCACAGAAAGACCAAGAACCTGGAATTGCTGCCTGGTAACAAGGCCTCGCCCTCCTCAGCACCATCGGGGCGGCAGGACCATGGCGTGAAGGCAACATCACACTAGCTGTCATGGTCACCAGCCATCTCCTAAGGCAGAGGATCCATTAAGAAGAGACAGTAGATCAGTTATAGAAAACAAAAATTGGGCCCCCAAATGCACTCGGTGGCTCAGGAAATCATTTAAAAATGTTCCTGGTCTTTAACTTTGGCTCTGAGTAAGACATGGCCAGCTGGTGACTGCTCCCTGTCTGTGAGGACCACACGGGAGCTAAGCAGGAACCTGCGGGTTGGGAGAGCCACTCGAAACTGTGAGAATCGTCCCACAGACATCCCTGGGATCAAAACACTGGCAAATGTCAAAAAGTGCGTAATCTGTTTTACTGAAACAGGCTGCTTATTTATGTTTGGAGGACTGGTTTCAAGGACTCTCCATCTCCCTCTCAGATGATAGCGTCAACGGAAACACAGACAAGCAGGCGGCAGGGGGAGGGGACAGACCTGGGGTTTCCTGCTTGGAATGAGGCACAGCAGGGAGTTTTGCTGATTCACAAGGAGGCCCCAACCTGCCAATTGTGGGGTAACAAATCCACATGAACCCTTGGGGGTTCTTTGGTTTGAGGCCACAGATCCAGCCAGGATGACTAATTCTGGGACAACTTTTTCTCTTCCTCCTCCCAGCTGAGTTTCACCCCCCGAGGCCCAGAAACTGCAGGGGGGTTCTTTGGTTTGAGGCCACAGATCCAGCCAGGATGACTAATTCTCGGACAACTTTTTCTCTTCCTCCTCCCAGCTGAGTTTCACCCCCCGAGGCCCAGAAACTGCAGGGGTTGGCTTTGGGAGGATGTGTTCTGAGCAGAACTGAGACTTCAGGAAGGTGTGGCATATCCTGTTATTTCCAGGGTCTGTGAGCTACATATACTGCAGCTGAAGCACAAACCCATCCTAGCACTCAGAGTGACCCTGCAGGATGCAGGCCTGGCTGGGGACCTCACGGGACCAGGCCCCAGGTTCCCATCTCACAGGGCTTGAAGGAGAAACTGAGGCTGCGGGTGGAGCACCATAGGGTGTTAGCATATCACCAGTGACACCCCTTCCATGGGAGCAGCACAGACATCTGCAGGGTGCGGGGTCCAGAGGATGCATCCAGAGTAAAGCTACCCAATTAACAGCACTGGTTCTGGCACTGAGCCTGACACTCGTCTGAGCATCTTACAGCAGGACAGGGGCTAGGACCACGCACTGGCTTTCTGGGCATTGACCCTGAAGACCCTGCCACATCTGCTGGCACCTGGGCTCCTGTGCGTCTGAGTAGAATATGGGGGCTTCAGAGAGGCATGGAGAGAGGGAGCTCGTGCTTGCAGCATCACAAGCAGCGTGTGTACCAAAGTGCTACTGCTGGCTGTTTCTGGGGGGTTAGTTGCTTTTTCTTTTCCTTGAATTATTTTTAAGTTCTAGAATCTCATCGCAAGGCCAGTGTGTATAGTGAGAGCTTCTTCCTCACCTCACTCCCCCCTCTTCTGGGGTGCTCCTGGCTCACCCCTTCCTCATGAGGGTCACTGTGGGCTTTGCTATGTCCATCAACTGCCGATAGGTGCTGAGCCTGCCCAGAGACATGGAAAGGGGACCACAGGTCCTGGATGGTGAGAGGAGGGCCCGTGGCTGGGGCTCAGAGACGGGGAGCAGGGCTGCAGCTGGAGCAGAGTGGGGCAGACCTGTGGGGAAGAGAGCAGTGAGGAGGCTCTTCTGGGTCCTCCTAAGGCTCGGCTGGGCAGCCGCCCATGTCCTGTGGCTGGTGTGAATCCCCTGAGCCTCACAGTAAACATAAACCTGCCTGGATCGCGTCTGCTTCATCCTGTCCACGGCGTAGACATCTACTGCATATGCAAGCTTTGGAGGTTCTAAAAATGAAAACATTGGAGATCCTGAAAATGACCTTCATTTGTTTGTTCACTCATTTGTTCGCTTGTTAAAGGAGTTCCCAAGGGCCTCTGTGTCCGGCCTGTGACCAAGCTGGGACACGGGTGAACAGCAGACCGAGGTTTAGACAACTCACTGTAAACCCATCAGGGGCCCACAGGAAGCGTGTGGGGGCGCTGGAGCATGGGGTGGAGACCACCACTGCCATCAAGGTGAGGATGTCTGGGCAGAGTCACCCGCACTGCAGGAGGGGAACTGGCACACCCAGCAGCAGGCCAGCATGTGCAAAGGCCCTGAGGTTCAGATGGAGACCCCACAGCCTGGAGGGCAGAGCAGGGGAGCAAGAAGCAGGCAGTGCAGCATGACCACGGTGAACACACGCTCGCACACGCACACAAATGCACGGCTAAGACTGATCTTTTTTAACCTTTGCCCATCTGATCAGTAAGAAATGATACCTCATTGCTGTTTTAACTTTCCAACACCTGATTACTAACATGGTTATAATCCTTTCACTGGGTTGGGCAAGTGTCTTCATTTATTGTTTCTTCTGGGAATTGTTCAGTCGTTTTTTCTGCACACCAGTGTGTCTTTTCTCGTTGGGGCACTTCCTCTATTCTGTCTGTTCACTTTTGTCCTGTAGTTTGCAGATATTTTTTTCCATCCATTTCTTGTCTTTTAACTTTGTAGATGGTGTTACATTTTAACCTTACTTTGAAAAAAGTTTTAATGGAAACAAAAGTTGTCTTTTTAACAACTTTTAACTCCATTTCTTGTCTTTTAACTTGTAGATGGTGTTGTTACATCTTAACCTTATTTTGAAAAAAGTTTTAATGGAAACAAAAGTCTCACAGTGAGTATGATGGATCCCTTTGTACCCAGCACCTGGATTCACCACTGAAAGGTGTTGCTGGGTGCTCAGAAGGTAACATTCCTGGGGCACTGCCTACACCTCTTTTTTTTTTTTTTTTAAAGATGACCGGTAAGGGGATCTTAACCCTTGACTTGGTGTTGTCAGCACCACGCTCTCCCAAGTGAGCCACAGGCCGGCCCTACACCTCTTTTTCTTATGACTTCTGAGTTTCATGCATTGCTCAAAAGGTGTTCTAGGCTGCAAGATGATTACAACACTCTCTTGTATTTCTTCTCATTCCTTCCACAGCTTAGGTTTTACTGGTGTCTGCTCCAGCTGCCATAACTAAATACCATAGACTTGGGGACTTAAACAACAGAAACTTATTTCCCACAGTTCTGGAGGTTGGAAGTCAAGACGCCAGCATGGTTGGGGTCCTGGTGAGGTCCCAATTCCCTGTAGCTGTGTCCTTGCATGGTGGGGAAAGAGAATGAGCAAGAGGGTCTCTTCTTACAAGGGCACTAATCCCATCAGGAGGGCCCACCCTAATGGCCTCATCTAAACCTGACTACTTCCAAAAGGCCCCATCTCCTAATGCCATCACATTGGGAGTTAGGACTTAAACACGTGGATTTTGGGGGATACAAACATTCAGTCCATAACAAATGGTTAGCTCTTTAATCTATCAGAAGTCCATTTTGGGGTGTGTGAGGTAAGAGTTTAATGTTTCCTTTCACAAATGCATAGCCAACATCACATTATTTACTGAAAAAGGGAGCCTTTCTTTATGACACAGAATGCTAGCTTCATCATAAATTCCCATAAATATGTGGTTCTGCCTCTAGTCTTTCTATCCGGACCCGTGGGCTTATCTATCAGTTTCACACAATAACACAGTGCATTAATTCTGACAGCTTTACAGCAAGTTCCTGCTCAGTGTCCTTTGAAAAACATTCCTCAGCCAATCTTGCACATTTTCTCTTCCATGCAAAGCTTAGAAGCAGTTGTCAAGTTTCAGAACCAACCCTATTGGGAGTTTTGTTGGGACTGCACTGAGTGTATGAGGACAGCTTGAACAATTGACACTGACATGGCATGGAGTGCTCCTACTCAGAAATGGGTCCCATTTCTCTATTTAATTAGAATTTGGTCAAAAGAAGAATTTTTAGTTTTCTTTTATATCAGATTTTCTCATTTCTTGATTTATTCTTGGGTATTTTATGGGTTTTGTTGCTATTGTGAACGGAATACTTTCCCATGAAACAACATAATTGTGTATTGCTGTTTTAATAAATGCTATTGATTTTTGTATATTGACCTCACAATTAATTGTTGGCCACTTAGTTTTTCAGTTCCTGATTTTGGCTTTTCTACATAAGCAGTCATATAATTGTGCAAACAATTATAGTTTTATCCTGCCTTTCTAATATTTGTACTTCATTATATTTTCTTGTATTATTACTTTGGCTAGGACTCAAATGTAAAGTCAGGCATTTTCTTGTTTCTGACTATAATGTGAATGATTCTAATGCAGGCGTTTGCCAAGTTCAGCCTACTGTCTCTGTTGAAGTTAAAGTTTTATTGGAACACAGCCACTCACATCCATTTACATGTTGTCTAACATCTGCTTTCATGCTACAACTGCAGTGTTAAATAGGGATGGAGACCAAATAGCCTGAAAAACCTAAAATGTTTACTATAAGACCTTTCACAGAAAAGTTTGCTGACTCATCGTAACAGGAATGTCATAAAGTTAAAGCTACTGACACTGATTCAAAGTCTGGGGAACATCTAGTTAAGCGGGTGACATCAACAAGCTGCAAAACCAAGATTACAGACCAGACCTGAAAACATGAAAGAGCCAGTAACATAAACCACAGCCGGCCGGGGCTGAGTGTGAGCCTGAGACTGATGCAGACTTGCAGACCCCGTCGGGCTTTGGCCTGTTTCCTTTGGGACCCTAATGTGTTTCTTCTGGTCAGGGTTTGCTGGAGCAGAGTCTGCGCTGGGAGAAAGCAGGCAGGGCTGTTCTCACACCCCTGCTCTGTGGGAGTCTTTGCACCAGATAGTCACAGCTGGGCAAATATCTCCTAAAGGGGTTTAGAATCAAAACCCCAAAACAAGGACATGAAACACCAGTGGTTTCACAACCAAAATGGAATTTGTGTCAAATATTAAAATACAGTGATTGGAGCCAGCATATGCAGAACATTTGCCAAATGCCCATCCCGTGCTGGGGGCTTGCGAGTGGGGGCTCTTCTGAGCCTCTTAGAACCCCTTGGAGGTGTGGACCCCTGCCTCTGCTTGTGTTGATCAGAGGCCCTTGGCTGCAACATGGAAACCAAACTTCGGGCTAAGGGAAGAATGTTCTGGATTTCAGAGGCAGACAGCCAGAGTGGGGAAGATGAATGAGATCTGGGGGTCCCCGTGGTGCTCACTGGTCCTCAATATCTCTGTCTCTTTGTCTCTGCCTCTCCTCTCTGCATGGGGGCACTCACTGCTCGGGGAGGCAGCCGCATAGGAAGTTGGCAGAACATGCTTCTAGAAGGTGGGCTGGACACAGACCTGACAGGGCTACTGTGGATTGCAGGTGGCAGAGCAGGCAGGAATTAGCTGGACTCCAGCAGTCTCCTGGATTTGCAGATCTGCAACATGTCAAGTAATCAGGCACTCTAGCCAGTGAGGACTGGAATCCTGTCTGCAGACTCCAGGTCCAGGGCTCCATGCACCATGCCCCATGCAGGTAACACGTTTTCTGAATAGGAGATGTTTCAGAAGGTGAAGTTTGCCCCCAGTTCCCTCAGAGCATGGATTGTGTTTTATATGCCCGCCAGCACTGCTCCCAAACATTCCCGGGATCCCAGACCCTCTGGGCGATGACGGTTAGGGTCTCGGAGCAATTTTCCACAGCTGGCTGCTCCCTCTGAACTGCTGGAGGCTCCAAGGCACGGAATGTTTATCATCAAACTTGACAGTGTTTCAAAACCACAACTTTATATCTTAATCTCACGGAACTGGGAAAGCCCAGAGCATGAGAAGATCAGAAAAGCGTCTCGAACACCAGCAAGCAAGCGCCATGCAGGCGGCTGAGGGGTGGCGTGCCTGGGAACAGTGTGCCTGGGAACGGTCTCTGGACACCCCCATCCCCCCATCCACCCTGTCCCTGCTTGCCTCCCCCCCCCAACAGACCAGCTCCTCATCCACCCAGTCTGCACGCCCGGCCCCTCCCCTACAAGGCTCTTGTTTGGAGCCCCTGCCCCAAATGCCCCCCGACCCCACCCCCACCCCTTCATGCAGCTGACACCCCGGAGAGTTTGGGTTAGCCACCCGATGTCACCTTGTCGTGAGCACAACCCACAAGAGGGTGAAGCTGTGAGCGCTGCCTGAGCCTCGCTGGCCCCAGGCCGCGGCTGCTCCCAGTCGGTCTCCTCCCTTCTCGCTCACAATCTCCCACCCGCCCATTCCCACAGTGGCAGCGCAAGAACACCCTGTAGTACTTCTCGTCTCTCAAACAAGGCAAAACCAAACCAAAAGCCACCCTAGGGACTGCCTGACCTTCTCCAGCCTGGCTGGTTTCCCTCCCCATCCTCAGGGCTCTGCGTCCCCAGAGCGCTGCCCCTGCCTGTGCCCCCACTTTCCCTTCTCACCCCAGCTGCCACCGAGACAGCCCTGGGCAGGGTTAGTGGCCACCTCCAGGCTGTACTTATGAGTGACCCTGGGACCTCACCCACCCCAGACGCGCTTGCTTCCTTTGTGGCTGTTTCACTTGTTCCCTGTGTCCTCCCTCAAGCACTACATGCAAGGACCATGGTAGATTCTGCCCAGAGGGACCTAGGGGTCCTGCCCCGGGACCCCTGGCACTGTGCCTTGTGGGACGAGGACCAGCAGGGATCACTGACCACTCACCAGGCCCTACCTGGGCACGTTTCCTGCCCATGTCCTTCAGTCCGCACCGCAGCTCTTAGGGGTGGGCATAGCTTACCCCAGAGGTCACGAGGCCACACGCAGGGTATGAGCGACTCTTGGGCTCAGCTCTTCCACAGGCCGACTACTGCCCCTGTCCAGCCACACTGCCCATTGATGTCCTGACTGCTCCTGCATGTCAGGTGTCCCTCAGGGCCCCATGACGCAGGCCCCTCCCGCTTCCCCTGGCTGTGCCCTACCCCCACCCACCAGCCTCCAGATCACAGCATCCTCAGGGGCAGACGCTGGAGCAGAGTCTGGCTCACTAACAGAAATGGCCTTTTTCTGGGTTCTAGAAGGTTCAGCTCTGGCCAGGAGTTGGGAGCCAGGAGTGGCCCTGATTCCACCTCTCATGAGTGGGCAGTTTGGGGCAAAGTCGTTTTCTTATCCAGGCCTCAGTTTCCCCCCACCTCTGCCAAGAGGCTGGACTAAAGCAGCAGATCCCACAGATTGTGCGTCCACATTCCCTGCGGAGTATGGACAGACCCAGAGTCCAGGCCAGCGTGGGGCCAGCGGGGAGCAGATATTGCTGACCTTTGGAGGGCCAGGCCCGCCTGAGCTGGCCACCTCACCTGCAGTGCACAGCATGTGCAAAGAGGAGCTGAGTCCTGTGGCTGGCCAGGGGGTGCTGGGCAGACCAGACGCCCGATGCCCATCTGCCTGTGGCGTGTGGGGACACGACTGCCCAGGCAACGGGGACAGGCTCAGTCTTCCCTCCTCCAGCCCTGCTGACCCTGAGTGGCCATTAGCACAGCTGGGACTGTCATGGGTGCTGCCCAGTGTGTCCTCCAAGCCCCAGGGGGACGTGACTTCCACTCCACAGACCCACTCTGCTGCGGCCAGGTCAGCTCCCGGAGGAGGACAGTGGGGATGAGCCCAGAGCGGAGCCACTTGGAGGAAAGGGGCTGAGACCCTGACTCTGAGGCTCTGACTCAGCCCCCAGGGTGGAGAGCCTGGTGGGGCTGAGCAGCTGGACACACACTGGGGAAGCCCAGGACGAAGCTGCATGAAACTGCGATCCCATGTGTGCTGGCGCCTCCTGTCTTGGGGCACGGATGTGACCAGGGCTGTGTGCGGCTGGTCCCAGGGTGGCTGGTGTTTGCCAAGGAGAAGGGTGGGATATGCTTATCAGGGAAATGAAAGCAGGACCCTGACTGCAGGGCTGGGTGGGAATTTGGGTTTTCAACATCACTAGCATGAATCCTCGCAGCGCAGCCTGCACTTAGCTGTTGGGATGTTTACTTGGAGACTCCAGGGTTTTAAAGTCCAGCTTCACTAACAGCTGGCGAAAGGGCAGGGCAGAGGCACTGGGGAGGCATTTCCAGGTGCTTTTCTTCCCCATGGCATGTGGTGGAGCTGCAGCTGCCACCCACCCACTAAGAAGAACTGTCCTAGTCCTCGGCAGAACTGTCTCCCCCCTTGCCAGCCTCACCTTCACTGTGGGGCCCTAGGGACTGTCCCCCAAATACTGGCCTCACCCCATGGAGTGTGGACAGAGCCCTCTGGTCTGCCCCAAGGGGAAACAGTTATCACTTTGGTCAGAGATGGACGCATGGAGCAGGCCGCTGTCAGGCATGTCCTCTGGTCGTGGGGAATCCACTGGTGTCTTTGCACAGGTGCTGGGAGGCTGATGGCTCCTCCCCCAGTTCCTAGAGCCTGAAGCGCCTGCAGTGTGCTGGTGGTCCGGCCAGCAGACATTGGGGAGGCTGCTGCTGTCTGCAGCACAGGTGCTGGCAGTCCAGGCTGGCTCCCCACTGTTGCTTTGTGTTGCTTTGCCCCCCACGGATTTGTCACCCCTCTTCCCCTGGGTGATGGAGATGCAAAGGATTACTCAAAGCCCATCTCTTCTGAGCAGTGAGAAGCCCTGAAGTAATTAACTTCCCTGGGAATGCTCCAGCGAGAGGCAACCCTTCCTTGGGAAATTAATCCCGAATTGGGGTTCTCTTCCTGCATTTATTTTCCAGACCAGGAAGTTACAGGAAGAGAACATAGGGGGGGTTATAGTTTAACAATATGGGCTGGTAACTTTCAGTGAAACAAGCCAGAGGACATTCCAGTAAGGCAATTAAGTGGTCCTATCAACACAAGCTTGATCTTAGCAAATATTCCTTCTCCTTCTAGCAGTTTTCCAGCAATTTAGATGTCAATCAGTAGCTCATCTGTCTTTGAGCCAGCAACCTTGCTGTGCCACAATTCTTATCTTGCAACAGAGACTGAATAGCCTGGGGAAAATTTCCTCCCATTGCAAGGTCAATATCTGAAACTGCAAGGCTTTGGAATACCAGGCCCTGTGAAATACATTTGCTTTATAGTATATTCCACATCTCCCCTGTTTTATTTATTTAAAAGAAAAAGCAAAAGCTATGGATCAGGTTAGCACAGTTTAGACAAAAAGCAATTTGTTAAGGCAAAGTTAGTATCATTTAGCATGGCAAGTCCTTTTAATTTACATCAGGTGAGGACTAATGATGTCATCGTCCCTCAGGGTGGCTGCAGCAGCATCCTTCCAGGTGCTGTGAATTGGGTGTAATTACCAATTATCAAAACTCCGGAAAGGGATTTTACTCCATATAATAGTTGATTCTGAGTCCAGGGAGTTTGTTATTATTAGTTCACCTGTCCAGGACATTATTGTTTTCAAGGCATCTAGTCTTTTGTAAAATCTTTGATCAATTACAAGTCTTTTGTTTAAGAACAGGGTGTCTCATCCAAGTTGCAAACACCCTTTTTAAGGCCAGGAAAATTTAGAGAACTGCTTTTGTAGAGAAGACGTTATTTCCCCCTTTATGATCAAGGCATTCCTCATAAAAGCATTGATGATCAGTATCTTGATTGAAAAGGTCTTACTTTTCTTTGGATATGTCCTACGGCTGGGAATGCTGTTTCCCAGGTGAAGATCTGTCTATCCCACGTCGGGGGGAAAGATGAACAGCAGGATGAAGCAGCAGTTTAGGCCAAATTACGGCAAACATGAAAGAGAGGTCAGCAACTTGGAAATGAGAATGCCATCTTATATCTAAAGTCTTAAATTATATCCTGCTATAAAGAGAGAGTTAATATTCATTGATCTTATAAAAATAGCCATATTGCCATAATAATCATAAGGATACTTAAAATTTTGGGGGGATCAACTAGGGAGAAAACGAATGCTTTTACTTCTGTTTTAAATGACATTTTACCAAACTGTTGTTAGTTATAGATAGTTTAAGAGAGAGAGAGTTTTCTTACATCTGGAGAACATTAGGAGAACCAGCAGTATTTTAAATAAGGAAATTATAAAAACCCATATATTTTAAAAATTAGTTCACCACTTGACTTTTGTTGTTTTGACCTCTGTGAACAATTTCACAAACCCTTCAGTTTCTTCATTAGAATTTTGGAACTTCAGTTTAAAGCTATGAACTCAAAGTTTGTCAGAAACTGTACCTATCAGAGTTTTTTCATGAAATATTTGAAGACATAACATTTAAAAAATATAATTAAACCAAGATTATGACTGGTAGCATTTATATCAAGACACAGATATTTAAGAACCTTACAAGATTTTGGAACACCCATCCAAAACCCCTTCAGTACTGAAAATGCTTTCCCATATAGTCTTAATTTATCAAAAAAGCCAATTAGTTTTTTTTTTTTTTTTGTCTTTTTTCCGTGTCCGGCAACGGGACCGCAACCCTCGGTGTTGCGCCGGCACCGCGCTCAGCCAGTGAGTGGGAACCGGTCTCCACATGGGATCCGAACCCTCGGCGGGAGCGCCGTCGCACTCCCAAGCGGCGCACTCTCCAGTGTGCCACCGGGCCAGCCCGATACCTCTTACTTAATGAAACACGCGACTGCATGTGGGATCCGAACCCTCGGACGGGAGCGCCGCCGTGCTTCCCAAGCGGCGCACTATCCAGTGCGCCACTGGGCCGGCCCTAAGCCAATTAGTTTTGATACATCTATTATATACCTTTTGAGAAACTCCAGGGCCCTTGGAATTCCTCAAAGTTAAAGTTAAAATGTTGAGCTTTCAGAATTTGGTTTTGGAAAGTTTTGTTAAATAACAAAAGGCTTAAAACATTTAGTTGAATAAAATCACAAATTATTATAAAAAGTAAAACCAAAGGGACAAAAGGTTTTAAAGGCAGAGAGCACAAGAACTTATCATGATAAAGCATGAAATAAGCTCCCTAGGCCAGTTATCTAAAAGACAAAGAAAACCTTTTATGATTTTTTAATAAGAGCAGTTAATGGGCCAGCGCTTGGGAGCATGGCAGTGCTCCCGCCGAGGGTTCGGATCCCATGTGGAGACCGGTTCCCACTCACTGGCTGAGCGCGGTGCGGGCGCAACACCGAGGGTTGCGATCCCATTGCCGGTCCCCGGTACGGGTATGACACCGAGGATTGCGATCCCATTACCAGTCAGTAAAAAAGACAAAAAGGAAAAAAAAAAAAAAGCAGTTAAATGTTTTTTTTTTTTATTTTAGAAAATCAGGTTGTTCCATCACAGGAAAGCAAATTCTAACCTTGCATTAGAATACTTTTGACATTAATTTTTAGAAAAACTCACACATAATTAGTTTTTAAATCCAGTTAATTTTTTTTTTACTGTGAAAGAACGACAGGACCCGAGCTGACAGTTCACTGGAGAAGTTCCGCTTTATTTGAGGGTGAAGCATACATATATAGAGAGCTGAGTTCCGGGAAAGGGTGGTTAGTATGTGGGGCAGTGGCTAATTGGTCAGAAAGGCTGGTGATGATTTTGATAGGCCATACTTTGGTGCCAGCGGTAATGTTAGGACCTGGAAGAGAAGCTGGAAAGGCGCCATGTTTTAGGGAATGTCTCCTTTGGGGTTTTATGGGGCCCTTCATTCCTCCCTTTTTCCTCTATTGGGGGGTAAGGTCATCGAGGTCTTTGAGCTACTTCCTGATGGAGAGGGGTTTTGAGGCGGGAGGAACAGGGAGGAGAAGGAAGCCCTTTATTATACCCCAAAGGAGAGTGGTAAATAGGGTGATTTCAAGGGGGGAGAAATACATGAAGGTCCCTTAGAGCCATAAGTCGGCCATCTGCTGTGTCCAGTGGGTGTAAGAGGTTGCAGGAGAGATCATCCAGGCATCTGCACCTATGGTGATTAGGAGCAAGTGCCATCGGTGACTTCAGTGCGTCAGGCATTCTGCAGAGGAGTGAGAGGGGTCCTCCATGGCCGACAGCTGGTAATTTCTAAGTAAAAGCTGGTTAAAAGGCTTGGAATGCAGGGTAAAAAGAGGCAGGCTATTAAAATAATAGTTAGAGGTCCTACGACAGGCCATACCCAGGTTAGGAGAGGATTTTGGAGAAAGGAAGAAAAGGGATTAGAGTTGGACGTGGCCTGGAGGATAGAGGCCAGATCAGTGAGTTTGATGATGTTATTTTCAACTAGGCCTGATTCATCATTCCTCTCCGAGGAAGATGCATGTGCCTCCCTTTTCGGCGGTGAGAAGGTCTAGTGCTCTGCAGTTTTGGAGAGTTACCTTAACGAGGGAGGTAACTTGCCTTTGTAGGGAGGAGAGGGACTCAGCAGTGGAGGTTAAGGCTCCTTCAAGTTTAGTGCTGATGTCTTTAACTGCCCATAAAGTATACCATAATTGGGAGGAAAGCCACCCACTTTTGCCTTACGGGTGGGGGTAGGAGGTAAGATACCTCTGCGCTGGGATAGAGGGTGAGC
>NW_007726761.1:47691-48704 GCF_000696425.1 Galeopterus variegatus
TCAGCACCAGCTACTTCAAGGAGAGGAGCCACAGTGGAGGACGGGGGGTGTCCCCGAGAACGAGTAAGGGGGGGCTAAAAGGGGAAGGAAGAGCGGAAGGGTTAGGTGTGGCAGAAGATGGCGGAGCCGGTGAGGCAGAAAATGGCTGGCGGAAGAAGATGGCGGTGGAGTGGGTTGTGGGGATTGGGGGCATACGGAACTGCAGGAGGAGGGGGTCTGTACGGAGGAGGTTCGTCCGCAGGGTCAAAACCATCAGAAGTAGGGAATGACGGAGGTGGCTAGGACAGAGGGGGTTTGGAAGCAAGGAGAACCTGGGAGGGAGAACAGGTGAGACAGAGAGAGGGATTTGGGGCAACATAGGGAATCTCCTTCCATTTTCTCTGGTGCTGGCAGAGGTTTCAACAAATCTCGGAGAATATCAGGGTCTAGTGTGCCTTCTGGTGGCCATTTGTTTTGATTATCTAATTGGTATTGGGGCCACCCTTGTGTGCAGAGATTTATAAGAAGCTTAGGCTTGATATCGGGTTCTAAAGACAAAGTGTTGAGGTTTTTTATAAGACATTGAAGGGGGGAGTCCACTAAAGGTGATGAGGGGGAAGCTCCCATGTTCAGGCAGGAAGGAGAGAGGAAGGTAGGGAGGTGGAGAAGAGAGAATCCTTCGGCCGGTGGGAGGGAAAGACACAAATATAGAGGGCGTCCCCACTATAATGTGCCAGTCCCGGAGGTTCAGAGACGAACCGGGAGGGAGGAAGGTATAAGTCGTCACTTAACCTTCTGTCACCTTGGCAAGGGTGAGTGCCGGAGGCTCGAAGGAACCCGGTGCTGGGATTTTCAGGAGCCCTGGGCTCGGAAAAACAGAAAGAGTAAATTGAAAGAGAAAGCGAGAGAATGAGAGCTTCGCCCTGCAAGGATCACCTTTAACTCTGGGTTAGGAGAGGAGTAGAATGTAGATGGTCTGGTGTGACAAGGGAGTATTTAGGAGTCCACTGAGGCCCTGAAGGCCATAGTGGGGC
>NW_007726761.1:49735-51051 GCF_000696425.1 Galeopterus variegatus
TAGAGACAGGTCCGCTCACTGGTTGAGCGCGGTGTGGGCGCGACACCGAGGGTTGCGATCCGGTTGCCGGTCGCGGTATGGGCACGACACCAAGGGTTGCGATCCCATTACCGGTCACGAAAAAAGACAAAAAAAAAAAAAAAGAAAACAGTATGGAAGCACCTCAAAAAGTTAAACATAGAATTATCATATGATCCAGCAATTCCACTTTTGGATATATACCCAAAAGAATTGAATGCAGGATCTCAAACAGATATTTGTATACCAATGTTCATAGCAGCATTATTCACAACAACAAAAAGGTAGAAACAACCCAAATGTTCATTGACAAATGAGTGGATAAACAAAATGTGGTATATATACACAATGAAATATATTCAGCCTATGAATGAAATTCTGATACATACTATAACATGGATCAACCTTGAAGACATTATGCTAAGCAAAATAAACCAGACACAAAAGGACAAGTATTGTATGATTCTACTTATGTGAGGTACCTAGAGTAGTCAAATTCACAGAGACAGAAAATGGAATGGTGGTTGCTAGGGACTTGGGGGAGGGATAAATGAGGGAACAATTCTTTAATGGGTACAGAGTTTCAGTTTGGGAAGATGAAAATGTTCTGGAGGTGGATGGTGGTGATAGTTGCACAACAGTGTGAATGTTCTTAATGCCACTAATCTGTACACCTAAAAATGGTTAAATGATAAAATTCATATCATGTATATTTATAATATATATTTATGATATTTTAAACTGAAAATCATTTCTGAAAAGACAAACTTGGAATTTTTGGTATGAAACTGAAAATCATAAAAGTGGCATGGCATTTCTGAAAAAGAACCATATAGAAGTTCTAGTAGGAAAAAATAAAATTTCAAAATTACAAACTCAATGATCAGGTTTAAAAGCAGTTAGATATAGCTAAAGAGAGAATCAATCAACTGGAATATAGGTAAGAAGCAAACAACAGAAAGAAGTATGGAAAGACAAAGAGAAAATACAGGAGAGGTTATGAGACAGAAAGGATATGATGATATTCAGCATACATTTTAATTGGACTCTCAGAAGGAGAAAATAGAGAGAATGAGACAGAAGCAATATTTGAAAAGATACTGGCTGAGAATTTTCCAGAACTTATGAAAGACATCAAGCCATAGCTTCAAGAAGCCCAATAAATTCCAATCAGGATAAATAAAAATAAATCTATACCTGAACATATCACAGTGAAAACACAGAAAACCAAAGACATATCAAATTAGTCTAAAATACAAGTAATTTGAGTCCCACAAGGAGGAGAGAGGATAGAAAGA
>NW_007726761.1:51903-77451 GCF_000696425.1 Galeopterus variegatus
AAAAGGGGGTTGCATTGTGAGAACTATGCCTTCCTGAATAAATTAATCCATTTATGAATTAATGGGATATCATGGAGTAGACTGGGGGCTTTCTAAGGAGAGCAAGTGAGCACATAAAAAGTGCTTGTCTTAGCCCTCTCTGTGTGATGTTCTGTACTGCCTAGAGACTGTGTAGAATCCCCACCAAGAAGAAGGTCCTCACCAGATGTTCCCACTAGACCATGGACCTCCCAGCCTCCAAAACTGTAAGAAACACATTTTGTTTTCTTATAAATCACCCAGTTTCAGGTATTCTCTTACCAGTGACAGAAAACAGACTAATACAATAATCAAACTACTAAAAACCAAAGATAAAATTTTTAAAGCAGTTAGAAGAAAAAATAAGACATATTTCAGAGAAACAGCAATTAAAATGATAGCCTGCTTCTGATCAGAAAGATGATAGACTAAATGTCATCTGTAAAGTTCTAGAAGGGTAAGATGTGGTATGTGGGGATGAATCTGCCAACCAGGAAACTCTGTACTCAGTGAAAACAGCCTTCAAAAATTCAGGTGAAATGAATACATCTCAGGCTGGAAAAACAAAAACAAAAACAACTGAGAGAATTCAATGCCAGCAGGCCTGCATTACAAGAAATACTAAAAGAAGTTTTTCAAGTTAAAGAAAAATATTTATGGGTCTAAACATAGATCTATAGAACAGAATGAAGATCACAGGAGAGGGAATTTATGTGGGTAAATATAAAAAACTATTTTAAAATTCAGAATAAACTGCTATTTAAAGACTATTTAAAGCAATAACAATAATGTATTGTGAGATTTATAACATGTAGAAGTAAAATATGTGACAAAAATAGCACAAAGGGTAGGAGCAGTAAGTGGAATTACAATGTTATAAGGTTCTTAACATTGTTTGGAAAACTGTAAAGTACTAATTCAAGAGAGACTATAATAAGAATGAATATCATAATCTCCAAAGTAAGCATTAAAAAAATATAAAATGATACATCTAAAAATTCAGTGGAAAAATAATTGAGTCTCAAAGAGATATTTGTACATCCATGTTCATAGTATTATTCATAATAGCCAAAAGGTAGAAACAACCCAAGAAACAGCCCACAGACAGAAATAGAAAAACGAAGTGTGATGTATACATACAATGTAATCTTCAGCCTTAAAAAGGAATGAAATCCTGATACATGCTACAACATAGGTGAACCATGAGGAATGAGGACCTCATGCTAAGTTAAATAAACCAATTACGGAAAGGTAAATACTGTGTGATCCCACTTACATAAAGTATCTATAGTAGTCAAATTCATAGAGGAAGGAAGTAGAACCATGATTGCCAGGGGCTGAGGGTAGAGGAAAATGAGAAGTTATTGTTTAATGGGTAGAGAATTTTGGTTTAGCAAGATGAAAAGCATTCTGGAGACTGGTTTCACAACAGTGTGAATGTACTTAACAGTAGTGAACTGTACACTTAAAAATGCTTAATATGGGGCCGACCCCGTGGCGCACTCAGGAGGGTGCGGCGCTGGGAGCGCAGCGATGCTCCGGCCGCAGGTTCGGATCCTATATAGGAATGGCCGGTGCGCTCACTGGCTGAGCCTGGTGTGGGCGACACCACACCAAGGGTTGCGATCCCCTTACCGGTCATGAAAAAAAAAAAGACAAAAAAAAATGCTTAATATGGTACATTTTATGTGTATCTTACCACAATTTTTAAAAAATCCAGTGAAGAAGATAAAATGAAATAATGAAAAATGCTTGGCGAATCCAAAAGGATTAAAAAGAAGAAGACAGGAGGGAAAATCAGGTAGGACAAATAGAAAACAAATAGCAAGATTATAGACTTAGATGGTTTGGAACCATATCTGTAATCGCATTAAATGTAAATGGACTAACTAGTCTAATAAAAGGGAAAAACTGACAGACTGAACTTAAAGAAATAAGACTCTACTATATAATGTTTATTTTTAAAAATCAGTTAAAATAAGACAACAGAGGTTTATAAAGGTAAAATAATAGAAATATTCTAGAAAACACATAAGAAATAATACCTATTTTTCCTCGTACCAGCCAGCCACCCAAAAAGAAAACTAAAACAAAAAAGTACATATCTTATACAAATTCTGTCAGAAAATAAAGACAGAATTCTTCCCAAATCATCTTATAAGATCAGCATAATCCTGACCTTATACCAAAATCTGGCAAGAATATGACAAGAAAAAATATCATAGACCAATATCTCTCATGGTCATAAATGCTACAACCTAAACAAAAATGTTAGCAAATCAAATCCAGCAATAAATAAAAAGGATAACAAATTATAATCAAATGGGGTTTATCCCAGAAATACAAACTGGCTTAACATTAAAAAATCAAAACTGCTGAAATTAAAAAAGACTGATGTAATGATAAGAGTTCACAAGTTTGTGAAGCAACTGACAAAAATAGCATGAAATAGAAAAATTAGAGACCTGTGTCATTCATGAATATATATGCAAAAACTGAGAATAAACTAAATCCATCATTGCATTTATTCCAGGAAAACAAACGTTAACATTAATGTAATTCACCGCTTAACAGATTAAAGGTGAAAAAATCATATTATCATCTTAGTAGATGCAAATAAGGCATTTGAACAAATTCAACATGCATTCATGAAAAAGGGAACTTCTTATATTCAATGGTATGATAGTGAAAGTTGTCCCTTGAGGTTGAGACAAGAATGTCCACTATCACTACTTTCTATTCCACATTGTAATGGAGATCTGCACTGATACAATAAAATAAGAAAGATAAACAAAACAGCATAAAGAATTGGAAAGGAACAAAACTGTCATTTGTAGATATTATCATATACAGAAAAAACAAAATCATCTAAGCATAAATTAGAATAAGTGAATTTAGCAAGATTACTGGATGAATTAGTCCATTTCTGTTGCTTATAAGAGAAATACCTGAAACTGGGTAATTTATAAAGAAACAATATTTATTGCTTACAGTTTCAGAGGCTGGGAAGTCCACAGTCCAGGGAACACATCTGGTGAAGGCCTTGGTGGTGACAACAGTAACTCAGGGGTCTCACGTTGCAGAATGGCAGAGCGGAGAGCACTAACTCGTCACTCTTTCTCCTTTTAAACCCCTCAGAACCATGCCCATGACCACCATCAAACCATCAATTTATTAATCCATTCACTATGGTGTGGTCCTCACAATCCAATCACCTCTTCAAGGCCTTATCTTTCAACTACCACCATAGGATTTCCCACCCTGTTAACGCTGTCACAGTGGGAACCAAGCCTCAATGAGTTTGGGGGGACATCCAATCCACAGCACTGAATGCAAAATCAGTATACCAAAATCAACCATATTTCTATATTCCAACAAACCTCAGAAAATAGCTTTTAAAAAGATACTTTTTGAAACAGCAAAAAAAAAAAAAAATAGTAAAAAAACAAAAACAAAAAAACCCCAGGTACCTATAAATGGATCTAAGAAAAGATCCTATGGAGGAAACCATGAACAATTTAATAGATATTAAAGAATAAATGAATAATAAAGAGATATACCATGTTAATAGATTGGAAGACAATATTGTAAAGCAGTCATTCTCTCCAATTGGTCTACGAATTCAAAGAAATCCCAGTTGATTTTTATAGGGAATTTGACAAGATGATTCTAAGACTTACATGAAACTGCAAAAGACCGAGAACAGCCAAGGTGCTCTTGAAGAAGTACAAGGTAGTAGGACATGCTCTATCAGCTATTAAAACTTGTAATAAATCCCTAATAATTAAGAGAGTATGGTATTGGCACAAGAGTAGGCAAAAACCAATGGACAAAAGAGAAAGCTCTCAAACAGGTTAATGATAAAAATAGCATTGCAGAACAGGGTGGGGAAATAATCTTTTGAATAAATGGCACTGAGTCAATTGAACATCGTATGGGAAAAATGACTTTGGAACCCCATCTCACACTATACTCAGAAAACAATTTCTGGTGGATTATGGATTTAAATATGAAAAGTAAAACAATATACATGGCCTGACACACAGAAGACACTCAATAAATATTTCTTAAATAGATGGGTGTATATATGGGATATATTGTTCTAATTTAACTTCATTTATTCAATGAATAAGAAAACTAATTTCTGTTGGATTATGGACTTAAACATGAAAGGTAAAACAGTAAAACTTTAGAAGATAACATAGAATACATATCTTCACAACTCAAGGTAGAAAAAGTTTTCTTAAACAGGACAGGAAAAGCACTAACCATAAAGGAAAGTTTGATGAACTGGACTTTTTTACAATTAAGAACTTCTGTTCATCAAGAAACATCATTAAGAGTGAAGAGGCAAGCCACAGAAGAGAAAGATTTGCAATGCACATAACCGACAAAGGGTTTACATCCAGAATATGCAAAAAACTACTATGAATAATGAAAAGATAGACCAATAGAAAAATGGGTAAGAAAAGGCTCTTTGCTTCACACAAAGAAAATCCAGTGTCCAATAAAACATATTAAAGTGCTTAGCCTCATTAGTAAGCAAGGAAATGAACCACAGTGAACAACTACTACAGATCCACCAGATGGCTGAACCTTCACTGTCTGACAGTACCAACTGTTGGTAAAAACTGTTGATGAATATATAGAGGAAAGTCTTACACATTGCTGGGGGGAATGTACTTGTATAATCATTGTAGAAAGCAGTTTGGCATTATTTTGTAAAGTTAAGCATAGGCATACCTCATAATCCAGAAATTCTTCTCCAAAGTACATACCCATGAGAAATGTGTACCCAGATACAGCAGCACGTACAAGAATGTTCACAGCAGCATTATTTATAATAGCCCCAAGTTGGAAGCAACCCAAGTGTCCATCAGTAGTAGAAGGGATAAATAAACTGTGGTACGAGTGTACTTCAAAAAGTTCATGGAAAGATTCGTATTATCTTTTAATTTCATTTTTCCATGAACTTTTTGAATATATCACTCAATGGAATGCTACATACAGCAATAAAGTAAATGAACTACAGCTGTACACAAGAACATGGACGAATCTTATAAAGAACGTGGAGTGAAAGAAGCCAGACACAAAGAACACATACCTTTTGACTGCATTTATATAAAACTCATAACCAGACAAAACTAAACATGCTCCTGCCTCACGAGCTTTCAACACCCCTCTACTTACAGGATACAGAAGAGTGGTAACAAAAGACAGATTTCATGTTAACAAGTTGGGGAATCATCATTTTGTGCCTAGCCACAGACAACCAGTCCCCTGCTGGAATATCTCCTGCTTGGAAGGATGAGGAGAGAAATTGGTCCTGGAGGTCAACAAGCTCAGGGAGGTCACTGACACAGCTCGCTGTTGTGGGGATGGAGAACCATAGAGTTGGGAACCCCTCTGTTGGAGTCCATTGTGATGACCTCAGTGATATTTTCACAAAGTCACTCAACGTTAGGAGGCCATAATGACCCATTTCTTTTTTTTTTTTTCCTTTTTGTCTTTTTTCATGACTAGTAACAGGATCGCAACCCTCAGTGTCGCACCCGTACCACGACCAGCAACGGGATCGCAACCCTCGGTGTCGCGCCCGCACCACGCTCAACCAGTGAGTGGACCGGTCTCTATATGGGATCCGAACCCTCGGCAGGAGGGCCGCCGCGCTCCCAAGCGCTGCACTCTACCAAGTGCGCCACCGGGCCGGCCCATAATGACCCATTTCTAATGTGCTAAACCTTCACTGGAACCTGGAGACCATGATATGGGACAACAGGCACATGCTATTTCTGGGGTGCAAGGCACATTAGCAAAATAGAGCCATGCAACTTTGGAAAGATTCCCAACAATAAATATAATTAAGCTTGGTATATATTCCTACAGATTTATTCAGGATATGTCAATATTATTTATTGTTATAAATATGGGATTATAGTACACATACTGTTGAGTTTTTTTTGTTTTTTTTTTTTTTTACTTAACGGTAGGTGTTAAACATCTGTCCATTTTAATACTTATAGATCTACTTTATACATTTGGGGGCGATAGATATATTTATTATTTTGATTGTGGTGATGGTTTCATGGATACATACATGTGTCAATACTCAAATTTTAAATATGTGTGGTTTAAATATGTGCAATTTATTATATATCAGTTATATCTCAATACAACTGGAAAGATATTCTTTGAAATCTTTTACTGTTTTCCTTACTTAACACTATATGTTCCATCCATGCTTTTGTATGTCTAATGCATCACTTCTCAGTACTTTGTAAAATTCCAGTGTATGCATCCACAATATCCACAATGTTTCATTAATTCATTCCCCCCGCTCTTCCCTTGCCTCCAGTTCCCTGTACCATGAACATAAATAAATAACCTGCTGCTTGTCTTCTGATGGATCTAAGCAAACTTTCTTCGAAGTATATTTCCAGGAGTGAGATTGTTACACTATGATCCCTATGCATACTTAGTTTTATTAAGAACTATCTGCTTATTTTATGGAAGGGCTGAACAAGTTTATATTCCCACCAGCTGGGCCTGAGAGTTCCCAACCTCTTCACTTGGGTTTCTGACCCTTCGTGCTGCAAAATACAGAGGGGATGGACATTGATTCCTGGTGCCCTCCTTCAATTTGGAATTGACTTCATGATCACTGACAAACAATGCTTCAGACCGTGGCACAGGGCTGTGGCCATTCCCTAGTGACTTAGCAGATGAAAATTATTCTCTACTTTTACTTGTTTTAATCAAGTTTTGGGGGAGAGGTGCAGGTTAGAGATGAGAGCTGTACAAACTGTCTTCCCCGTGCATTCCTTGGCAGCCCTCTAAGGTCCCACCTACTTGAAGAAACTGGTCCTTGTGCTTGGGCCAGTGTTTTAAGCTGCAAGGAATGCAGTGACTCAGCTAGTCACTCAGGGACACCTCGGTGAACAAGGCCGCAGGAAGGAAGTCATTACACAGACAGCTGGACTGTAAAAAAACAAAAATACTCTACACACCAAACTCTACAAAGCAGTGTGGCTGTGTGTCCCATGACTCAACAGGACTGCTTCTGCCACGTGGCACCCAGCTCGGTATATGTGCCACACAGCCCTCGCCCGCTGCTGGCTGTGCCTCTGCGCCACTTGGAAAGCCGACAGGGTGGGGGCCCCAGGAAAATCTGTGACTGTATTCTCTCTCCACCCCCTCCACTCTGACCATCGCTTCTCTCATCCTCTCCCTTCTCCTTGTTCCTTCCTCTTTAACCCTCTTTCCCTAAGGGGGAGGGGAGAAGCTGGAATCTAGTAGTTCACACATGCTGGAGGCTGGGCGGGGACACAGGAAGGTCAAAACACCAGCACCCTAGGAAGCCCTGCTGAGTCAGGCAGACCCCCAGCAATAAGTCCTGTCACCTGCGGCAGGGTCAACAGGACTGGGAGGCAAGGCCAGGTCAGCAGCAAGGGATGGACTTCAGGTGGAGACAAGACCATCAAAGATGTGGCCATTCACTCACCATTCTTTATTGGAGATCTACTATGTGCCAGACACCGTTTTTAGGCTGTATTAGTGAGGACACATCAAATGTCTTGTCCCCACAGGGCCTACATTCTTGTGCCAGGAGACACACAAACACCAAACATCATCAAGAAGTAATTGTACAGCACACGAGGAAGTGGTGAGTGCCACTAGGAAAGGTCAGAGCAGGGAAGGTGGCTGGAGTGTCAGGGTAGGCTTCACTGGAAAGGCAACGTTCCAGTAGCTGTGAGGGTAGAGAGGGAGTCAGCCACGTGGGTACCTGGGGAAAGAACATTCCGAGTGGAGGAGGAGCCAGGGCAAAGATGACTGATGTACCTACTGGGCTTGAGGAGCCACCAGGAGGTGAATGCAGTCGCTGCGGGATGACTGAGGGGGAGCTCAGTGGGAGAGGGGAGCTGAGAAGTAGGGGTAGGAGAGGTGGGAGGCTGGGAGCCATTGGAGGGTCTGAGCAGAGATGAGCAGGAACTGATTTTGGTTTTAACAGCATCTCACTGCCAGATGGCCTTGATCTCTGACAAAATAATGCAAGCAGAGTGCAAAACGGAACTGCAGATCTTGCCGAAGATGCTGAATTTTCTGAAGTTGATGAAAGTGATGTTGGAGAACAATTGGAATTGCGCAAAGCACTGGTAGATGAGGACCTGGCAATATTAGGTAGGAAAAGGATGGTAACGGGGCAGGAGTTTCAGAATGATTTAAGTAAGGATTAAGAGAAGCCTTTGGAAAAACCAAAGGAGCCCAGAAGTATTTTTGGAAAGATGGTTGTGCTTTCTGGGAAATACGGTGCTACATAAAGGATGTCATCCCATGCAACTTGCAATTTATACCCTGTTCCTGAATCATTTAATTATTCTTTTGGTCATACTAAAAGTTAAAGAAACAATTAACAGTGAAAAGACAACCTACAGAGTGGGAGAGAGTATTTGAAACCTATGCATTCAACAAAGGATTAATGTCCAGAATATATAAGGAACTCAAACAATTTAACAGTAAGAAAACAACCCAATTAAAAAATGGGCAAAGGAGCTAAATAGGCATTCCTCAAAGGAAGATATACAAACGGCCAACAGACACATGAAAAAATGCTCAGCATCACTCAGCATCAGGGAAATGCAAATCAAAACCACTTTGAGATATCATCTCACCCCACTAAGACTGGCTGTTATCAAAAAGACAGAGAATAACAAATGCTGATGAGGATGTGGAGAAAGGGGAACCCTTCTACACTGTTGGTGGGATTCTAAATTAGTGCAGCCATTATGGAAAACAGTATGGAGTTTCCTCGTACAAGTACAGATAGAACTGCCATACGATACAGCAATCTCACTGCTGGGTATATAACCAAAGGAATGGAAATCATCATGTCAAAGGGATACCTGCACTCCCATGTTTATTGCAGCTCTATTTACAATAGACATGAGTTGGAACCAACCTAAATGTCCATCGTCAGATGACTAGATGAGGAAAATGTGGTATATATTATTTATTATCTCCCAGTTTTTGGACACAGCTTAGCTGAGTCTTCTGCTTAGGGACTCACAAGCCTGCAATCATGGTTTCAACTGGGCTGCACTCTCATCTGGAGGCTCAATTGGGGAAGAATCACTTCCAAAATCACTCAGGTTGTGGCAGTATTTGTTTCCTTACAGCTGTAGGACTGAGGGCCCTGGCTTCTGGATGGCTGTCAGCTGGAGGCTGCTGGCTCTCCTAGAGCTGCCCATAGCTAATTGCCATGTATGTTTTCTCAACATGGATGTTTACTTCATCAAGACAGTAAGGAGAGCCTCCAGAGCTAGTCTGCTAGCAAGACTGAGTCTTATATGATGTAACATAATCACAAGAGTGACATTCCCTTACATTTGACATATTCTAAAAGCAAGTCACAGGTCCCACCCACATTCCAGTGGAAGGGATTACACAAAGGCATGAACACCAGGAGGCAGGGATACAGGGGGCCACCTTGGAGTTTGTCTGCCACTGAAGGTGGTAACAATGGACCTGGGATCTAACAAATGGTTGGTATCAACTGTGTAGACAGAGGGAGGGAAAAGCTGTCTGGGCAGAGAGGGAGCAGGAGAGGACATGTAACATATACAAAGGGTCTAGTACATTGACTAACAATATCGTATCACTGTCCTGTTCAGTAACCATTAATGGCTCCCCATTGCCCATAGGTTTGCCCCATATTCAAGGCCAGATGGCTATTTCCTTGCACTCACTTTCTCTCTCCATGCCTTCACTCACCACTCCCACCCACTGAGTCTGCCTATTCCCCTCCTATATACACCCCTTCTATATACAGTTCAAGCCCCGCATAAATTATATAGACAATATATTTAAACATCTATTATAAGGATGGCACCATGCTAGACCCTCCTTGAGTTGCAAAGCATAATAAGACATGATCCACGTGCCAGATGGAGGGTTGCAGGTGGTGCAGAAGGTACACCCAAATAAGAAGAGGAAGAATAGGGGGTCCCTTTGCTGAGGGTGAATCCCATGGGGCAGCATGTAAGCCCTGAAGGAGTTTTTAGGATACAGAAAGCTCCACTTCGTTTATTAGTTAATGATCTTTCAGCATTCCTCTCTAGGCTTGAAATAACAGAGGAGTTCCAAAAAGGCTCTGCAAACTGATGTCTTTCTGGGAAGGACAGCTGGAGTCGGGAACTGCCCAGCCACGGCCCACATTTCCCGACAACCTGGCCAGGCCAGGTCAGTCAGTCCCCGCTGGCACCAAAGGCTTCTTTGGCAGGAGTTGGGTGATGGCAACAGAAGTCTCCTGCCCTCCATCCTGGTGATCCCTGATCACATATAGGGCCTGTCCCCAAAAGGCAGGGAGAAGAGGCCTCAGTGTCTGTGCAGCTCTGGCCACATCATTGGGGGAAGGAGACAGGAAGGTAAAAGTGACCCAGGCCAGCAGCCCTAAACCAGGCTCTGCTGGCTGTTAAAAGGGGCTGGGCCTGTGGAGGGGACTGCTTCCCCAGCTCCATCTCTCCCCTAGCCTGGGAGAAGCTGGGCTTAGACCCTGTGGAACCACTCCACCCTTGGAACCGTGTCCCTGCCCACTGCTGCAATTGGGGGTGGAGTCTGTAAATGCTGTAAATGCCTTGGAGGTAGAAGCGGCCTGGATTTAAGGAAGTGGGGAGGCCTGGCACTCCCTGGGTCTCTCCTCATCCCCAACCCCCCACCTTCCCCAGTGCTCCCTCTACCTAGAAACCAGAGGGCTTTTTCTCAGTACCCATTAAAGTTTTTTCCTTTGCTCTGAGGGCAGGGGACTTCACCCCCTTACCCCCCATCTCTCCTTACCTCCCACTTCCATGACTGAACTACCCCCAGGTAGCTCTGCATGGCCTTTGTACAATCTAGTCCCTACACCTGGAATTCCATTTCCACCTGTCTTCATCTAATTCCAACTTATTTTCCAGGCTTAGGTATCTATTCAGGTATCTTTCTCTGACCCCTCCCACCCCACTATGGGCTCCTGGGTTTTTCCCTCCTCAGCCCTTATCATCTTACATGGGCAACTGGCTGATTGCCCGGCTGTTCTTCTCCTCCCCCTCTCCACCCCTACCTGTGCAGTCACTACAGGCATGGTGCTCAGGAAGAAAGATCATAAACACCCTGCCCAGCAGTCCTCTGACCACATGGGACACACCCGCAGCCACTTCCTCTCTAAGAGTAGCAGGTCTCAAACTACAGCAAACATCAGAATTACCTGGGGGTGCTGTGGGGAGGGAGGACTTGTTAAAATACAGATGGCTGGGCTCCGCTCCCAGAGTTTCTGATTCCATAGAGCTGGGTGGGGCATGAGAATCTGTATTTCCTAGGGCTGCTGCTGCTGTCGGTCCAGGGACCACACTTTAGGAAACACTGTCTTAGAGCATCAGTTTCTTGGTTGGTAAGATGGGATAACTACTGTCCCCGCTGTCCTGGGTTTTGTGAGAATCCAATGAGACCAAACAAATGAAGAAATCAGCATGGTGCCTGCATTCAGTAGGTTCTCAATAAGTATTAGCAATTGCTCCTGGGAGTAGGCAAGAGAAATGACAAGACAGGGAAAACATGAACAGAAGCAGAGGCAGGAGTGGGCCCAATCAGGTCAGCTGGGCTGGCAGAAGAGCCAAGGCCCAGCACAGCAGCCAGGGAGCCCAAGTTGCACTGTGGAAGCAGCTGAGAGCCATGCACAGTTCTGGAGCTGGACAGTGACAGGTGGAAGCTGAATGTGGCAATATCGGGCAGGAGGCCATCGCCAGGAGCAAGTCCCATGTGCTATAGACTTGGCTGTTTGGCCAGATGTAGGGTTGCATATTTAGCAAATAAAAATAAAGATACCCAGTTAAATTTGAATTTCTGATATAGAACAAATGTTTTTCAGTTCAGATTTAACTGGGTGCCCTTTATATTTTTATTTGCTAAATCTGCCAATCCTAGCCATGTCGTTGCCTGACCCCCAACCCCCAAGCCTACATGCTGGGGGAAGCCAGCCCCAGGTTCCACTGTCTCCCTTCCCACCTGCAAGGAGGCCAGCATGGGTGGTTGAGGAGCTGCTCCTAGCAGCCAGTTTTGCTGCTCGTAAGATGTGATAACAGCTGCAAGCCTGGGTGAGAGGGTCCTCCCACCTCATGCCAGGTTCACCCAGCAAGAAAGTAGTAGAGCACAGTAAATGATCACTAGATCTGTGAATTAAAGCACATAGGCTACCAAATTCCATAAAGAAGTGCCACCTGCACTTTTGGGTTAATCAAGATAAAAATAGCTGCCAGTGGTATAGGCCTACCTGCTGATTCCCCAGGGAGAGGAAAAGATGGCCTCTACCCTTAACCTCCCAAAATGGGCAAACACAAGCATCCACACTGCTTGCACGCTCAAAGGATGCCTCAGAAATGGTGACATAAACCACAGGCTAGAGCAGGACAGTCCCTGCCTCAGTCAGCTCAGTTGGGTGTTAGGACAAGTCACTATACCAGAGGCTACCTCTCCTCCTCCCCTTCCCCTCCCCCTCCCATAATCACCAAATCCCATATGATTCATAGGTCCAGAAACAAGCATGTCAGAAATCCAATTTCTAGAATTCTGGTCAAGATGGTGGAATAGATGGTCCCCAGTGTCATTCTCTCCCACAAATCAACCAATTTACAACTATAAAATGTAACATCGGCCAAACTGGGGCCGTTGGAGCTCAGGGGAAGAGGAGGAGAGAACTATAGAGTTCATGAAGGCAGGAGAAACCACGATGAGAGAAAGAAAAAACTGCTCTGAGTGTTTCGGGCCACAGCTGCTTTAAGGCTGGAGCTGCTGAGTGCATGGAGCAGGAGGCAGCAAAAGCCACAGCTGTGCCTTTCAGATGGAGTTACTTGGAGGTGGCAGGGGAGAAGAGGGCCTTGGTGGCCCCCAGGACAGCAAGACCACTAATAGTGTTCCTGTGGACCCACTCAGGAGCAAGGAGCCAGAACAGCTGAAAAAGGGGAGCCACTCAGAGGCTGGTGAGTCATCGAAAGGGACCAGCGCAGGACCCACCCCATGGAAAGTGTTTAGAGCACCAGTGGTGGGGGAGACAGGCCCACTGGGAGAACACTAGGACATAGAAAGGACAGCCAATACATCCCCCAAACAGTGCAGGACCACTCAGAGGAGACTAGTCAGGAATATAGAATTGCATGGGGTACAGTCTGATAAAAACACTCAGGCCCAGATCAGAGTTTCTACACAATACAGACCACTGGGTCTCTGGAGAGCCAGAAGTACCTATAAGGTCAACCATTAAACCCTGAGCTGCACAAAAAGCCTTCCCTAGGGAATCAGCAGCAAAGCAGCAATTTAGCTCAACAATACAGCTCAAGTACTGGTTCCCACAGGAAGTTCCTCTGTTTTAGAAGTAAGCAAAGGACAAAAAATTAGTTCTGGCCCAGGCACACCACCGGCGCCTTGGGACCCACCAGAGAACATGAGGCATGGGGTTGGAGACCAGACCCCCCTCCCACACCAAGGCACACCATGCCAGTGCCTCAGGGCCCACCCAAGGACCGGAGGCATGGAGAAGGGGACCAGACTCCCCTCCTACAACCAGGCACACTGTGCCAGTGCCTTGGGGCCCACCCAGTGACCCAAGGCATGGAGAAGGGGATCAGATCCCTCTCCTACAACCAGGCACATTGCACCAGCGCCTAGGGGCCCACCTGGGGACCAGAGGCATGGAACCAGGGACCAGAGACTCCCCACAACCAGGCATACCACCAGCACCAAAGAGCATGCCAAAAACATCATTTCCATGTGGATGGCCCACCGTAGCCAACACAATAACCATGGCTGCTGTGAGAGCAGCTAGACGCCCCAACCACCATGCAGATGGTCCACCAGCCACTGGAGTGCATTGACACAAGGAGAGTCACCAACAGAAACAAAGAAAAAAAAGAGGATGTCTTTCTCCACAAAGCCCATTTCAGAGTGACAGAAGAAGCATCTGCTCTATGATAATATTGGGGGAACTGATCATACCTCTCAGCATTGGACAGATCATCTAGGCAACAAATCAACAGAGTGACCATTACTCTTTCAGAAGGAGAGAAGAAATCTAGGGTAATTAGAGGTGGAGGGGGGAGGGAGAGGGAGATGGGGAGAGATAGGACAAGGGACATAAATAATAATTACGATTTGTAACAATATATATGCTAGTAATATTGATTTGATCAACATATCTCAATGTTGAACCCCAAAAAATATGTATAATCAATTTTGATTCAATAAAAAAAAAATTTTTTTTTAAAGATAAGGGTGGGGCTATCTGGATAGCTCAGTTGGCTAGAGTGTGGCCTTAGAACACCAAGGTGAAGGGTTTGGATCCCCATACCAGTGAGCCACAAAAAATAAGAAAATAAAAAGATAAGGATACAGGCCTTGTGGACATCTTGGGTTAAATCACTCTAGGAGATTGAGAATAACAATGCAGAGTTTCCAAGATATGAGTAGTCTGGAGATTCTGCAGAGACCTGGGTAGAATGTTGTGTTCCAGGAAGAGGGAACTCCAAGGGAAAAGGCCAGGGAATGGGAAAAAGCTTGGCATTTTCAGGAAAGCTTGGCTGAAGGGCAGTGATCAAAGAAATAATGCAAGGAAGGTCACAGAAGTGGTCAGTCATAATCAATGGTACAGGGCCTTTCAGAACATGGTAGGGGGGTTGGGCTTTTTTTTTCTAAGTCTAATGGAAGCCCCTGGAGGGAACAGAATGTGAATAGGAGCTCATATTTCAGGGTTGGAGACAGATTCATCAACAAGGCCAAACTTGCTAAATAAATGAGCAAAATAATGTCAGATATTCCTAAGGGTTCTGATGACATAAAAAATAGAGTGAAATCATAGAGACTGAGGTGACTTTACATGGGGCAAAAAAAGAAAGAAATCCGTTTTCTGCAACAACCTTTACATCAACTTTTTTTTGGCTCTAACAAGGAACGATGAAAACAATTCATACTCCATCTTAAAAAATGTGTGATAAACATGACTGGATGCCTAGTGTGTGCTCTGTGCCACACTCAGCATTTTATTGAGCTCAGTAGTTCTCAGCCTTGGCTGCACATTACACCACCTGGAGAGGTTTGAAAAATCCCAGTATCCAGGCATCAGTATTTGTCCAGGGCACAATGATTCCAATGAATAGCCAAGGTTGAGGACCACTGATTTAGCTCATCCTATACATCTTCACAATACAATCCTGCAAGGTAGATTTCATTACCATTTTGATGAAATTGATGCTCAAAGAGTGAAATTGACTTTGGCATCTGTAGCCTCAACCTGTGACCTCTTTCTTCCTTCTCATGCTCCCTTGAGGGATTTCTGAAGTTTCCAGTGTTTCACTGCTATATATCTTCCTATAATGGTTATATAGAATGTTGTCAGGGACATGTTTGGGGTGCTGTTCTCCTGGCCCCCTGAAGACAGCTTGCTCCCAACAGGGCTCTTCTGAGATAGCAGCCAGACACTGCCTGTGGTCAGGACTGATACTAAATGACTTTTACTAAAGTGAGGATACTTCCAAACAGTAAGTTCTGTCACCTTGGGTCACAGAATAACGGCGGCTACCTCCCACTCTCATCACCCAGGACTTGCAAGAGCAATTGCGGCTTACTTGCTCTCCGCTATTGCCACCACTCCTCCAAGCCTTTTCTCGGTGCCCTCTCTCTTTAGAGAAAGCTCCTTCACCTCAGGATCCTTCTCAGCACATCTTCTTTGCAGGGGCCATACATCCTCACAGATTGTCGGAGAGGTCTTTGACCCAGGAAAGGCCGCGAACCACAGATCCAAAGGGAAAAGCCGTTTTCTGGCCCGGGTCTCGCCCGTGGCACGCGAACCCACGGACCTTTCCAATATGCGCGCAACTGGGCTCACCTATCCCCCTCCCGCGGTGTTTGCCGCGAGGGAGCTCGGCTGGGTGAGAAGGCTGGTCACCGCCTGCCCTCTGCTGGCCAGTGGCAGTATTGGGCCCGCGGCCGCTCGACCTGTGCGTCCGATGGATGGAATGAAGGAACGGGCATGTATTGAGCACTTGCTGTATGTCAGGCACTGTACTGAGCGCTGAGGTTGCTCTCACGGAGTTCAAATTAAAATGAAAAGGCAGACACTGACCAAATAGTCATTCATGCAAATATGAAATTACAATCGCCGGCTACGTGAGCATGCGACACGAGGTCTCGGTCCAGCTTGGGGATGAGGGGTCAGGGAAAGCTGCCCCTAGGAGGGGACGTTTGAGCGCCAGGCGCCTCACAAAGTCATTTCGTGTGATCTCAAAACCCCTTCCAGGTGGCTCTCCCCTTTGACAAAGCAGGAAACGGGCTCAGGCTGGGGAAAGAACTTATCCAAGGCCACGCAGCGGGTTGGAAGCAAAGCCGGGAGGACCTAGGTCGGCCCGATCCCAAAGCCCCGGCTTTTCCGCCGCTGCGGCCGGCGGGGCAGGTGGCCGGCCACAGACACATTGCACCTGGCAGCTCCAGAGCCTGGGCCGGGAAGCCTCTCTAAGTGAAAGGCGCCCTTGCGCGCAGGGGCGGGGCGGGGCGGGGCCTTCTCTGGGGGGGGAGCCTGGACGGATCGGGGCCTGCGGAGTCCGCACCAGGCTCTTGGAAGGGGTGGAGCCGGGACCTCACCCTGTCCTGGAGCCGGAAGCGCCAAGTGAGTGGGGGCCGAGGATACTTACTTGTTGAGCCTGTGTACACAGGTAGAGACGGCGGCTCCCGGTCTAGGAGGTCCAGTGCCAGCTCCCCAGGTAGGGCCCAACCCGGGCCGGGAAAGAAATGTCCCTCTCCCCTCCCGCCCTGCCATTCGAGCTTCCTTCCTTTCTGTTTGCGGGCCTGAGTCCACGTCTAGACATCAGATAGGAACGCGGGGGTGGCGGGGCCGGCCTCACTTCGTCCCTCTTCCCGGCTCGGCGGCTGCGGGGGTCCCCTGGACACCCAGAACGTGGAATCTGGAAAGAAGGATATGCCAGAAGCTCCCAGGGGAGGCTGACCCAGCTTTACCCAGGCGGACTCTGTGACCTTGGGGAGGACACCCACCCTCTCTGGTACCGAGTGTCCTTAGTTACAAAACAGGGTCTGACCCTTGTCCTGCCTGCCATGAGACTGGGCGGGTCAGAGGCTCCAGCTGCTGGGGAGGAGATCACATGGGGCTTTCTCTCTTCCAGGGCAATAGCAGTGCTTACACTCCTGTTCCCTCTTGGTCCTTTGTGGAGAGCCACACTCTCCCTCCACCCAAATCTGGGCACCCAGGAGGGCTGAGAGCTCAGACCCAGGGCAGCTTGTTCTGCTTCCCTGTGGTGGAGTTGTGGGCTTGCCTGGAAGGTCTGTGGATGTTCCCAGGGTGGGGGCCGAGGCTTGGGCAAGACAACTTGTGAGGCCTGCCTGGAGCCCACCTGCTCATGTTGCAAATAGTGGGGCCCCCATTGTGTAGGGCTTTGAATGCCAAGTTAAGAAGTCTAAACTCTCAACTGTGGGCAGAGGCGGTGCATCAGAGTCTGACCTGTAGTGGCCCCCAGAACCAGCCTAGATGAGTGGAGCTGACATCATGCTGAAAAAGATGCTGCTGCTGCTAGGTGACACATGTAGACATTATTGCATGCCAGTCTACACAAATTATCTCATTACTCACACATACCTGATGTTATTCCCATTTCAGAGGCTGAAACTGAGGCTCAGAGAAAGTCAGAAGTGACTTGCCCAAGGTCTCAGCTAGTAAACGGCACAGTGGGGATTAGAACCCAGATGGTCTGGTGCCCTTACCCATAATGCCCCTCTGCCACCCACGCTCTGGGCATCTGGTAACAAAGCCTTGACCTAGGACAGCAGGAGGAGAAAGAAGGGGTCAGATGAGCAGGAAATTGGGGGATAGCATTCAGAGGGCTGGGGAGGGAGGGATACCCATGAGTCCTGAGGGACTGACCAGGCTGGGGGTGGGGTGGGGAGATGATGTGGTTGGTTTTAGACATGTTAGTTTGGGGGTGGAAGGCGACATAGGGGAGCCAAGCAGAGCTCTTCTCTTTCTGGAGAAGACTGAGGAGGCAGAGCTGGGTCCCGAGAAAAGAAGGTGCACTCAGCTCTGAGCTAATGGGAGGCCCCCAAAATGCTGAGCAGGCAGATGTGGGGGCATCCACTGGTGGGATGGGGGGCAGGGAGAAGAAGGAATTCTAGGCTCCCATGACATTAGAACTGAGATGGGTCTGAACAGTTGAGGCATTGTTTTATAGAAGGGGAAACTGGGGCCAGCAAATTACTTGCCTGAGAATACTCCATGGTTGGATCCAAGTGGAGTCTGAATGCCTTCTGGTGCCATCTCTGCGGTTTCTATTAGATCAGTAGTTCTCAACTGGGGGCAATTTTGTCCCCCAGGAGACATGGGGAGGAGGTGCTACTGGTATCTAACAGGTAGAGGCCTAATCGGTAGAGAGATGCTGTTGTGCAGTGCACAGCCCTCCACAACAAAGAATTATCTGGCCCCAAATGGCAATGATGCCGAAGTTCAGAAGCTGTACCAGAGCAAGCTGAGCCTGTCATCCTCCTCCCCTTCCAGCTCTTTTGCCCCCAGCAGGGCGAATAGTTCAGGCCTGGTCCTCCAGCTGGGCACACCTTTGTCCCCACCCCTGGTGTGCCCCTCCCATGCTTGCTTCCTTATTCCTGGAAGCTTCTGGAGTCCTCTCTGCTTTTCCTGGGCACAGTGGTCTAGAGACTTTCCAGCAAATGTCTGTTCTTGTCAGTCTGTCAGTATCTCCAGACCTGTACTCAGAATTTGGTGTTAGATAGGAAGAAACCGAAGTGGGAATTTTCACCTAGCACATAGTTGGTGCCTTGAAGAGAAAATATTTATTGAGTCTGAGTGATACGTTAGGGGTCCAAAGAGTTTCATTTTATCTCATTTTCACTTTAGCAATTCTAGTTGCGCTTTATGTTTGTGAAGCTCTGACACAGAAAGAATCCACTGCTTCATCTGATGTCCCACGTGTACAGGATACTGGCATTATGAGAAGTGGAGACTTGTGTGGGAGTCTTATCCAGGCTCTTCCAGGAGTAGGCTGTGGACTGTGAACACTGAGACAGTTCCTCCCAAACACTAAAAGGTACAGGAATCACCTGGGGATCTTGTTGAAATGCAGGTGCTAATTCAGTAGGGCTGAGTTGGGCCCAAGTTTCTAGTTTCTAACAGGCTCCCAGGTAGTGCTGACGCTTCTGGTCCAAGGGTCACATTTTGAGTGCCAGGCATTATGGGCTGTGCAGAGGTGGCTGTGGGCTGGGCTGCCCTCTCTGCAGACAACTGTGGTGTGGTTTGGGGACCATGGAGTGGAAGGAGCCCATGGTATGAAGTCAGAAAACCTGGATATGAGTCATCACTCCCTACTCCCCATCTCCCATGCCCTCTATAGGGCCCATTAGCTAAATAAAGCTTGCATAAGTCGCTCAACCTTGGATAAGTCACTTAGCTTCTTTGAGGGGTGGTCTTACCTGGCAGACTGTCCTCTGAATTCTAATTCAGGGTCTGAGAGAGGCAAGTGGCCTGTGGGGGTGGGACTGTCTAGATCCTGGCCAGCAGGGCAGAGGTGATGAGCCGAAGTTGGAGGGGCAGGCACAGTGCCAGCTTGGAGGTGGCTCCCATTTACAGCCCTGGCTTTCCTCTGCAGCTGCCACAGCCTCCTGCTTCTGGCTCACCTAGCCCTGCCTGTTGTGGGAGAGCTGGAGGGACCTGTATGGCTTGGTGAAGGAGCTGCATAAGTGGACCAGGGGCCAGCCCAAGGCCTGAATGTGGATCTGAGGGCCCAGCCGGCTGAGCCCTAGTCCGAGGTATAGGGTTCAGGACTGAAACCAAGGGCTGAGAACTACGGCCTGGAGACCCTGGGATCAGGCTGTGGGCCATGACAGGCTTCCCACCAGGGATGCTGGGAAGGAATTTGGGGTTTGGGGCCTTAAGCCCCCAGCCATAGGGGATCCCCAGCCTTGGGTATCTGACCTCAGGAATAGGGCTGAGCAGAGCCTTAGGTACCTGGGATACTCCCTCCCCTGGTCCCCCACAAATCAGCCACAATGGCCCAGCGAGGCTCCTTCCAGCTCCTAGGACCAGGAGGCAGCAAGACAGCTGAACCCATTTCTCAGATGGAAAAACAGAGACCCCCTCCTCCTACTTCCTGGGAAAAGAAGATCACCCTTTAGGCTGTCGCCCATTACCCAGCAGGGCCCAGGGCCTAATATTTCATGAGACTGCTGCGATTGCCTGCCCCTTCCTGTTTACACAGTTGGGCCATTCCAGTGATTCACACCAGGGCTTCTGGGTGTGACCCACACAGGCCTGGGTTCAAATCCCAGGTCCTTTCCTTCCTAGTTGTGAGAACCTGGACAAGTCACTCCACCTTTCTGAGCGTCAGCTGGCTCATCTGTAAACAGGAATAATAACACCCGCTCGGCCAGCCTCACAGGGTTGTTGTGAAGATGAACTGAGCCATGTGGTCATTATCATTAGTCATGGCATTTAGAGGCACAAGGCAACCTAGTATTGTCTTACCCTGTCCCTTACTTTACAGATGTGGAGACCGGCAGTCGGAGAAGGTAGGTGGCTGTCCAAGGGTCCCACGGCAGGCTGGTGGGTGAGTCAGGGCTAGACCCACAGCTTCCTCCTATCCCACGGCGGCTGCCCATCAATGCAAAGGCACTCCAAGGCGTGACACAAATGTAAGCCCGGGGATCTGGGTGGTTGGGCTGCTGGAGCCTCCCCACGGAGAAAGCTGGACCAACCAGGGCCTTGTCCACAGCACCATCTCCCTTTGCCAGCACCAGCCATGAACTACATGGGGCAGCTGGCGGAGACAGTGTTCGGGACGGTGAAGGAGCTGTACCGGGGCCTGAACCCAGCCACGCTAAGCGGCGGCATCGACGTGCTGGTGGTGAAGCAGGTGGACGGCTCGTTCCGATGCTCGCCCTTCCACGTGCGTTTTGGCAAGCTGGGCGTCCTGCGGTCGCGGGAGAAGGTGGTGAGTTCTCTGGCTGGCCAAGGTGGCCACTGCAGGTGGGGCTTTTAGAGCTGGCACAGCCACTGCAGTCCCAGGAGAGGACCTGGGGCCTTCCTTAGGTGGTGGTCTGTCCTCTGGACAGGCTTCCCTTCTTCTGTATTTTCTTTGAAAGGTTTTGGTCTGGGGGGGGTTCCTGTTTTCCCATGGAAGCAGCCCGGTGGGGCAGACCCCAGTCCTGGGGCCATTAGACTGGCTCCAGCTTACGAAGACCTTACCTGTGTGTTTTTGGCAAATCACATCGTGTCTCTGAGCCTAGTCACTTCACCTACACAAATGGATACAATCTCATCTGCCTAGTGACGTGATGGTGGGTGTTTTGGGAGAAGTAAATAGGAACTGATCATGCTTTCCCAGGGTCAGGTATGTGGATGACACTCAAAGATGAGTTCCTCTCTCTTGGTGAATTCACACCATCTTCATTGGGCTCAGGTGAACGTGATAGGCGATGTTAGCATCGAGTCTTGGTGTGTGAGTAGAGGTTTGGTAGATCCAAATCCTATTCACGTTGAGGTGACTGAACTTTTCAGAATCCTAATAGGAAAGTATAATCTGTGGGAAACAGTACATCTAAGGGGTTAAGAGCTTGGGTTATGGATGGACCCAGACATTTTGGGCTCATAGATTCACATGCACCTCCCAGCCAATTACTTAAACACCCGAGCCTCAGTTTCCTCTTCTATAAAGGGGGATAATGATGAGAGCTACTGCAAGGGATTGTTATGAAGATCAATGAGATAATCTGTATAAAACACCAATGAAGTAAATGGTAATTCTCGCCATTGTTCTTGCAGCCAACCTGGGGGCTGGGGACACAGTAGTGACAAGACAAGTCATGTCCCTATTTTAGTGGGGTGTGGGAGAGAGAGGAACATGGAAACCAGGCAGTAAACAAGCAGCCAGACATGCCAGGTCTTGGGGAGACAGCTCCAGCCAGCTCCGAGCTTGGGCAGCAAGGAGCTGGTGTCTTGAGGACCAGCCAGGAGGCCAGTGGGCTGGAGGTGGGAAGGTGAGCCTACCTTCCATGTGTACACCACCCCACCATTCCCCATTGCAGGTGGACATCGAGATCAATGGAAAGCCAGTGGACTTGCACATGAAGCTGGGGGACAGTGGGGAGGCCTTCTTCGTGCAGGAGCTGGAGAGCAATGAGGTAAGCACCACTGTCCCAGCTGCACTTGCCCTGCCCCTGCACCAGCACCCCCTCTGGGTGGGGCCTTGGGATTGCTCACTGTCCCCACTCTCAGGAGTACCTCATCAGCAGAGGTCTGATGCAACAGGGTCAGTTGGGGCTGGCCTCAGGCACTTGTGATCTGCTTTGGAGTCCAGGCTACTTTCCAGGAGGTTGGGAAGGTTTCTCAGAAGAGGGGACACCTGAGCTGGGCCCCTGAGGGATGAAAAGGAGGCCCCCTCTGGGCAGCTTGGAGAGGAGGAGGGTGCTGAAGAATGCCTAGGGGGCTGGAAAGCGTAGGGTCTGGCTTATTCAGGGTCTGGTGCCAGCTCTGTGTGGCTGGAACAAAGAAGCATGTGGGTCTGGGGTAAAGAGAGGAGTATTTCAGAAGGAGGCAGGGCCCAGCACAAGCCAACAGAGGACTTTAAAGTGTTTGGACTTGACAAACTTTAATTGAGCCCCTACTGTATCCCAGACACTGTACAGTGAACTCAGAGAAGGGGCGATCACTTTCTCCAAAGAAAGTTCCAGACTAGTCTGGGAGATAGACACGTGAACAATGGATGATAGAAACTATTTGGCCATTGCAATAAAGTGCGTTGCAACCGGGGCTGGGGATAGTCAGGGCAAGCTTCCTGGAGGAGGTGACGTCTCACTGAGTCTTAAAGGAGAAGTAGGTGTCAGCTGTCATGGACTTGGCTGGAGGAGGCAATGGGAGACTGACGTGTAGGTTTCTGCCTGGCCTGCCGGGGTGTCAGGTGCCTGGGATTGGGGCTGCTTTTTCTCTGTTAGGGACCTCGGTGGTCAGCAGCAGCCACACATCCATGCTGCTGCTACCTCTATACAGCCTCCATGCCTGTTTACCTGACCCTAAATGAGCTTGCTCCAGGCCCTGGGACAGACAGGGCTCAGCATGACTGGGCAGTGAGGGCGGCCCCGAGGCCCCATCCCCCAGCTCTGCCCCTGCTCTGCTCCGCAGGAGCCCATGCCTCCCCGCCTGTGCACCTCACCCATCCCTTGGGGGGGCCTGTCTGGTTTCCCCTCGGACTCCCCACTGGGCACAGCCAGTGAGCCTGAGGGCTTCATCATCCCAGACATGGCCTCTATGGGGCGGAGGAAGAGGCGTCGCAGGAGGAAACCCAGGCGGAAGGAGGATGCCGTGGTGACTGATTCCAGTTCCGAGGATCTGGAGGCAGGCACTGAGAGTGACCTGTCCCTGCAAGAGAAGCTGAGGCCAGAGCCCCCAGGGTGTGTAGGGACTGGGGCGGGAGCGGGGACAAAGTTATGGGGATAACAGCTGGAGTTCAAGGGCTGTTTCCTTTGCTGATGCTGTGTGACCCCGGATGAGGGCCTTGACCTCTCTGGGCTTTAGTTGCTTCATCTCCCCAATCCCCGGACATCCAAGCTCCCATGCTCTGCCTGGGGTGTTCTGTCCTGTTAGTGACCATTTCCCTGTGGCCCCTCAGCAGTGTCCAGTCAGAAGGGAAGTCCTCACCACAGCTCAAAGACATCTTCCCCTACTCTGATGGCGAGTGGTCCCCCCAGGCCAGGTGAGAGTCCAGGTGGGCTGCAGGCCAGGATTCCAGACCAAGGTCTCAGAGTGGTTTCAATTTACATTTTTCTGATGACTAATGACATAGAGCCCATTTAATGTGTTTATTGGCCATTTGTATTTCTCCTTTGTAAAGGTTCAATTCTATAACATAAAATTTACCATTTTAACCAATTCAAAATGTACAGTTCAGTGACATTAAGTGTATCACCACTATCTGGTCCCAGAACTTTTTCATTACTCCAAATGGAAACCCTATACCCCTTAATCAGTTACAACCTTGTCCCCCGTTCCATTTTTTAAACAGATTGCCTTCTTATTGTTGATTTGTGAGAGCTCTTTATATATTTAAAAAATTTTTACATATTCTTTATATATTGTGGATTCAACAGAGGCATAAATATGTCCTGCAAATATTTTTCTCCCAGGCTGGGGTGGGTGGCAGGAGGTGGCAGGCTGATGTGGGGCCTCTAAGTACTTGTCTCCTACAGCCTCTTGTTGAATGGGTTGACATCCCCTAAGAGTGACTCAGAGCTGGAGCTGCGGGCCCCAGAGCCCGGTCCCCTGCGAGCTGAGTCCCACATGCAGTGGGCCTGGGGGAGGCTGCCTAAGGTGAGTTCCTAAAGTGTCAACCCCTAATCCCTGCCTTTCAGGGACTCCGTGGCCACCTCCTCTGAGGTTCTGTGGGGCAGGAAAGGCAGCCTCTGCACCAGCTCACATCTTCCCCTGTTTGTTCCACTGAAGGTGGCTAAAGCTGAGCAGCCCAAGCCCTCCATGGTCCCTGAAGGCAGCGCCAGGGCAACCACCTCTCCTCTTCAAGAAGGGCCCAGCACCACTTCCTCCTCCGTGGCTGGTGTGGACCCTTTGAGACCCCCAATCCTGCAGATGGGGTCTGGCACTGACCTGCTTCAGCCTGGTACAGAGGATTCCATTCTGGTGGGTCCCCTACTGCCTACTCTAGAGAGAGAGGAAAGCACAATGCAGCACGCCAGGGAAGCAGGCCTCCCTCCTGCCTCTAAATCATGGAGCTGGGCCACTCTGGAGGGCCCCACACCCACCGGGCAGCCAGAGGGGGCCCCCAAGAGGAAAGGTAAGTGATGGCTAGGCACCCCCCAACGCCCCACTGCTTCCCCAGCCTCACATTATCCCCTGGGTGGGCCCTGGGACTTCAAGTGCATTTTGAACACCTACTGTGTGCCAGGTACTGAGGTTGGCACCACCCCTCCCAAGGCTGGTATCCAGCAGGGACACAGATGACAAGTGTGTAAACTAGGAAGGGCATGATGCAGGCGATGTGGGGCAGAGGAATCGTTGGGATGGGGGCCATTTAAATCACATGGTCAAAAAGGCCCTCTGAGCAGAGGATGCTGTAGCTGAGATGTGGATGACGAAGATCCAGTCAAGTGAGGAGCAGGGGAAGGGAATGCTAGGCAGAGGGGACAGCACGTGTCAGGGCTCTAAGGCGGGAAAGGTTTCATGTCCAGGAACTGAGGGTGGCTGGGGTGTCTTGAGCGAGAAGGGGGAGAGAGTTGGGATAGGAAGTAGGGGAGATGAGCAGAGCCGGATCATTCCGGGTTTACCTAAAAGCCATGGGAAAGCACCAGGCCTGTGCTGGCCACGTCGGTAGCCACTGGCTGTACGCAGCTATTTATAATAAAATGAAAATTAAACAAAATTTAAAATTCTGTTTCTCCATCTCACTAACCACATTTTTTTTTTTTTTTTTTTTTTTTTTTTTTTTTTTTTTTTTTTTG
>NW_007726761.1:77461-91848 GCF_000696425.1 Galeopterus variegatus
GGCCGGGGGCCCGGCACCGGGATCGCAAGCCTCGGTGTTGCTCCCGCGCCTCACTCAGGCAGTGAGCGGGAGCCGGTCGGTACGTGGGATCCGAACCCTCGGCGGGAGGGCCACCGCACTCCCAAGCCCCGCACTCTACTGAGTGCGCCACTGGGCCGGCCCTCTAGCTCTCTTTTTTAATAGTAGCTTTATTGAGCTATAGTTCATATACCACAAATTCACCATTTAAATCATACAACTCAGAAGTATTTTGTATATATGCAGAGTTGTACAAGCCTCACCACAAATCTAGGAAGCATCATTATCATCCCCATTTTATAAATGAGGACCTTGTGACTCAGAGGGATTAAGTAACTTTCCCAATGTCAGACAGCAATAGGCGGAGGAGTTGGGTAACCCTGGAGCCCACGCAGATGTACTCCAGAGCCATACCTGCTTTTGACCATTGCTGTACACTGCCTCCCCTAGATTCTCCTTAAGCCATGTGTTAGTCCATTTCTGTTGCTTATAACAGAGTACCTGTAACAAGAACTATCACAAAAGACTTTGCAAAATCACAATCTTGCAGAAAGGCCATCACAACCTTATATAAAAAAAAATACTTCTGTGAAGACATCTGCCCAGCAACTTCCAGTCCAGCCTCGAACTGGCAACACCCTTCTTATTAATAATTCTCTCAAAACAATTATGTAGTCCTTCTCATTTTTTCTTTTTTTCTTTTTTTTTTTTGTCTTTTGTCTTTTTTCCGAGTCCGGCAACGGATCGCAACCCTCAGTGTTGCCCCCGTACCGGACCGGGGACCGGCAACGGGATCGCAAGCCTCGGTGTTGCTCCCGCGCCTCACTCAGCCAGTGAGCGGGAGCCGGTCGGTACGTGGGATCCGAACCCTCGGACGGGAGCGCCACCGCGCTTCCCAAGCGGCGCACTATCCAGTGCGCCACCGGGCCGGCCCTCACTAACCACATTTTAAGTGTGCTCAAGAGCCACTTGTAGCTAGCAGCTGCCGTATTGGACAGTGCAGCCATGGGACATTCCTATCAAAGGCCAGGGCACACACTGCTCACACTGCTGAGCACATGTTAGGTCTAAGGGTGTCCTCTCCTCCGCCCTCAGGCTCCCTGAAGAGAAGCCAGCACCTGGGCCCCAGTGACATCTACCTGGATGACTTGCCCTCCCTGGACTCTGAGAATGCAGCCCTTTACTTCCCCCAGAGGTACCTGGATTCTGGGTGCTGGGATATCCTGAGATTGGGGCCCATGGGGCCAGTGGTCCACTACCAAGACCTGGGAGGAGTGGGGACCCACCTCCCACCTTCCTTGTATTCATGTCACTTTCGGCCCCTTTGCCACCAGTGACTATGGGTTGGGGGCTAGGAGGTGGAGTGAACCCAGCAGTCAGAAGCCTCTGGTGGACCCCAGCCCCGAACACGTGCAAGAACCCACTCCAGACACAGTGGATACGATAGCACTGTCTCTCTGTGGCGGACTTTCTGACAGCTGGGACATTTCCCTGGGTATGTTCCACCATGGCCCAAGCCATTCTGAGGATTGGTGCTGAGCCCAGGGAACAGGGGAGGGCAGGGAAGACCCCCGAGGGTGGGGCAGCCGAGGTGTGGGGCTGGATTTCCCTGCACTCTACCCTGTGGAGGCCACAGTCTGCCAGCAGGGGCTGGGCATTCCCAAGTCCCCATGAAGCAAATGCTTGGTGCTGAGCTGTGACTTACCCTGTGACTCCTCAGGTGGGAACAGCAGGTGTGAAGCCCACAGGTAGGGAGGAGTCCTGCCAGGTCAAAGAACCAACTGGCAGGAGGTGTGTGGTAGAGCATGGGGAGTGGGACGAGCTGGGGCAGTGGGTTACTTGGGACGTGCCAGCCTCACTCCCCACTCTCTGCCTCTGTGCCCAGACAAATTCAACCAGCACATCATCTCCTATCAGGACCTCACCCAAAACCCTGGTCTCCTGGATGACCCAAACCTAGTGGTGAAAATCAATGACAAGTGAGTACCAAGCTGGGACTGCTGCAGCCTGGGAGTTGCCCCACTCCTGCCACCCTGCAGCTACTGCAGCCGACACCCCCTTCTCCCTCTCCAGGCACTATAACTGGGCTGTGGCTGCCCCCATGATCCTCTCCCTGCAAGCCTTCCAGAGAAACTTGCCCAAGGTAATGGTTAGAACATCACTGGGCCAGCTGGGGAAAGTGGCCATAGCCTTGGGGTAGGGAGGCCCCTGACAGGGATGTGGGGGTGGGCAGAGATGGGCCTGGGGGCTTGGGGCCAACTGTCCGCAAGACCCACTCTGGGAGGGGAGACAGAGGTCCCTGAAGCCTTGCCCCATCCTTCCCTGACTTCTTGGCCATGCTTAAATCCTACTGGATTTGGACTTTTCTTCAAAGGAACTCAGGACAAACCAGATGGAGATAAACATCCCACAGACACCTAAACAAGGACTTGCCTTCAACAGCTTTTGGGGTCTAAAAGATGGAGCTTGGGAGATGGAAGTCCCAGCCTTTACCTTACCCTCTCCGCCCCCACAGGCTGGGCTGCGGGTGTTTGCTCCCTTATCAGCACACATTTGTTGAGCACCTACTATGTGCCAGGCCCAGGCTGGGGACAGTCATGCACTAAACAGAAACTGTCCCCACCCTTCATAGGAAGATGGAGTTAGTCAAAGACTCACCAGATTAATATAAAATTCAATTGTGAGTGCTGGAAAGGAGAGGTCTGGTGCTTTGACAGCCTATCACAGGTGGGTTTGCTGAGCAAGGGCCCACTGGGCACAGATGGAAGAGTGAGTGGGCCTTCAGCAGGTCAAGGGCAGGGACAATGAACCCAGCCTCTTCATTCCCTCCCAGGACCTCCACCCTGGTCCTCCTGGGCCACCTCTTTCATTCTCGGAGGACAGTGCCCTCCTGGGCAGCATCAGCCTGTGCCATCCTACATCTGCTTTCTGTACCTCTGGAAGTGATCCAGGGCCCGGCCCTGGCCCGGCCTATTGCCTGGTTAGGCTTGCCCAAATAGCATCACCAACCAGATGTTGACAGCTGGTACCTCCATTTGGTGATACTTGGCTCTGTCCTCTGTCTGGTTCAGGATCTGAAGCTGGGGCCCAGAACCTGTGGGAAGGAAGAGGGTCATTCCCCCGCTTAGTTCTCCTCACCTTACCCAGACAGACCCATCACTTGAGGCCCCGAGAGACCCCTACCCCAGCCTGTTCCCTGCTCAAGTAGGCACCCTGGCTGATCCATGTCTTCCTGACTTGGGTTCTCCGTTCTGCATCTGTAGGGTGCTGATGTGTCACCCTGGGGTTATCTAGCACAGATCTGATCAGCATTTTCTCAAGGTCATGTTGCACCAATCAAACAGTGGTGGTAACATACAGAGGAGGTTGCGGGATAGGATAACCCATAGGTTACCTATACTTATGGGAGAGGATCACCGACCTTAGGAGGCTGCCTGTGTTGGTCTTGGAAGGTGAAGGGAGGACTTGGAGGCCACGAGATTTGGGGGCCAGGCCGAGGATGGGCTAGAGCTGAGGGGTCATGGCTGGGGGGCAGGAATGGCCCTTGGTCTCCCGTGAGTAGCTGTATGAGTTCTTGCTTGGAACGCAGAGTGGAGGTGAGACGCTTCCTCAGCCTCCCAGTGTTGACAGCTCTTCACTCTAGGGTTGGCTCATGGAGGGCCCGGAGGGCAATGTAAGGTGGGTTTGTGTGGTGCAGGAAGAAATGCCATGGCTTTCCTCTATCCGCAGAGCACCGTGGACAAGCTGGAGAAGGAGAAAATGCCAAGGAAGGGTGGGCGATGGTGGTTTTCCTGGCGACGCAGGGACTTCCCAGCCGAGGAGGTGGGTAGTCATGGTCATGGGCTAGGGCCAGCACAGGGCAGGAGGCAGTGTTCACTAGATGGCTGTTCTTTCCACAGCGCAGTGCCCAGAGGGAGAAAACAGAAGCCAGGGAGCAGCAGGGGTGAGTTGGACCTTGGATGCCCTGGGGGCGGGGGTGGAGTGAGCACCCCTCCTCAGCCATGGTTGTCACTCTCCAAGCACTTCTACATCCCTCTTTTCCTAAGAAATGTCCGCATTTCACAGATGGAAAAACTGAGACCTAAAGACACACCAAATGTCCCACAGCCAGGAAATGGCAGAGCTGGAACAAGCACTCACACTGCTTCCATATTAAAGAGGGGCAAGGCCATTCTCTCCCCAGCCCACAGGGGCCGGCTGACTTTGTTTCCTTTTGTCACCTTTGATGTGACCCAGATGCCCAAGGTTGGGTGGAGGGTGACCAAGGATGGGCTGACTAAAGCCAAAGCAGGTGGGATTGGGAATAAGCCCTAAAATGCACTAATAGGTATTTCAGGTACATCTCTCCAAGGCAGAACCTGGTATCCTGGCTGGGGAGGGTGTCCTGAGGGCTCTCAGCCCTGGTGTCAGTCCCTCTCTGCTGTTATCATCTAGGTGGGGACTGCCAGCCAGCACTCCTGTGTTTGCCACCACCCCACACGGTGGCATCTAGAGAGAGGGGTCTCTGGTACCCTGGATAGCCTCCATAGAGGAAGGGACAGGCCCCAGGTTCCCTGTGGCCTGGGCTGAGGGTGAGACTTACTGGGAGTAAAGGGCCTTTCGCTGGGGTAGGTGGCCTGAAAGCCAACACTGCCCACAGGGAGAAGATAGAAGTCCTGAGCAGTGATGACGATGCCCCAGACAGCCCTGTGATCCTTGAGGTCCCCTCCCCACCCCCCTCGATCCCGGCCTATACTCCTACCTACAAGAAGTCCCTCCGCCTCTCCTCCGATCAGATTGTAAGTATGTGCACGCACATGTGTGTGGAGCTGGTGGGGCTGAGCTAATTCTGTCCAGGAGTCCCTCAGGGCCACTAGTTCATCAAAGGCCAGAATCCATCCCTGTGGCAGCCTCCTGACGGCCTCTGCTTGAACACCTCTGGGGGTGGGAGGCTCTCTTCTTCACAAGCCAGCCCACGTCTCTGTTGGATGTTCCAACTGGAAAAATCCTCTCTTATGTCCTCCTAAGATATCTACCTGAGTGAACTGGCCAGCTCTGGGTCTGCCCTTGGAAGCCCCAGTAAAGGAATCAAATGCTGCTGACAGCCCCTCAGAGTTGGCAACCCCAGACCTCTGAATTGTGTGTTCCCTGAGCTCAGTAACGGGTGTCTCTTGTAATAAGAATGTGTTTTCTTCCTGAGTATGGCCCCATGGTCAGGGAAGTGTCTAGGAGGGTCTGAGCAGCCTGGCACAGAGCAGCTGCCATTTGTCTGGTATGCTAGGGTTCACACCCAGTTCAGGGTCAGCCCAGGCCAGAAGCCTGGGTCACCTGGCTTTGATGGACAGCTGCCCCGCTCCTTCTCTATGGACCAAGTACAGGGCTGGGTTTCTCTTTAGGGGGATGTTGAGTCAGGCATCCTAGCCCCAGGCGGGGCCTCCGTCTATGGAGTGGGGTGTCTCCCTGCCAAGAGCAGCCCCAGCCTTGGGGCTGACCTGAGAAACGGGCCCGGCTTTGTCTGAGTTTCATCTCAAAGGGGAGTGGAGGAGGTTAGGCTCCTGTGCCTGGCACTGTGCAGGACCCCGATCCTCTGGCCACACGGATGTGTCTGTGTGTGGCTGCCACTGATGCATTCAGGAAGGGTCTTTGAGTTGGGAGGAAGCAGAGACTGAGAGGCCTGTGCCACAGTTTGGGTGGAGAGGGGTGGACAGCGCCTTCCGCAGCGCGTCACACCGTCTCTCCCTCCACTCTGCCCTTTGCCTGGCCCAGCGGCATCTGAACCTGCAAGAAGGTGCCAATGACGTGGTCTTCAGTGTGACCACCCAGTACCAGGGCACCTGCCGCTGCAAGGCCACCATCTACCTGTGGAAGTGGGACGACAAGGTGGTCATCTCTGACATCGACGGCACCATCACCAAGTGAGGCCCAACTGGCTGTGGGGAGGGGATGAAGGGCCTGGGACTCGCCTCACTCTGTGTCCCATGGGGCCACACCCATGGAACAGGAGGGCTGTGTGGGGCTGCCTCAGAGAGAACCTTCCTCTGGTTCTAGGTCGGATGCTCTGGGTCACATTCTGCCCCAGCTGGGGAAAGACTGGACGCACCAGGGCATCACCAGTCTCTACCACAAAATCCACCTGTGAGTGCCTGTGCTGGGGCTGAGTTGGGGCCCCAGGCTAGAGGGAGGGGGTGACAGGACAGGACATCTTGGGGACCAGCAGGGCCCACAAGGGAAACAGCTCAGGCAGGTCCCTGGAGCACTGAGACCTACTTCCTGGTCCTCAGTTCTGTGTAAGACTCATCCTCTAGGGCTGTGTCCCAGGATCTGAGTCACCTGCTGGCCTCAGGCTAGAGGGGAAGGCCTCCTGCATCCTGGTCCACCCAGGCCTCAGGACTCTGTCCATGCTCCTTGTGCAGGGACAGCTGCTAAGGCCACCTCTCTTAGGCCTGGCCTAGCTGTTCTCCCTAAGTCCCTTCCCTGCAGAGGCCTCTGGGTTTGAAGGCCAGAGCCCCAGGTTGGGCTGGGCAGTGGAAGGCAACAGGCGGGATGGGGGGTGGCTGGTCTCTGACCGCGCTATGCCACCCTGTCCCCTACTCCTAGAAATGGGTACAAATTCTTGTACTGCTCAGCACGGGCCATCGGCATGGCTGACCTCACCAAGGGATACCTGCAGTGGGTGAGCGAGCGGGGCTGTGGCCTCCCCAAGGGCCCCATCCTGCTGTCTCCCAGCAGCCTCTTCTCCGCCCTCCACAGGTAACCACCCTCCACCATACAAGCCCTTTGGGCACGGGGCAGGCCCACTGCCAGCCCAGCCCAGGCCAGCATTAGCTGCTGGGGTCAGTGGGGGATTGAGCCAGACCCTATGTCACCTGACCCTGCCATCCTGTCCGGTTTCTACCCCTTCTTGGCCTCCCTCCCTGCCTATGGCCCTGTCCACCCCAGAGAGGTGATTGAGAAGAAGCCAGAGGTGTTCAAGATCGCCTGCCTGAGTGACATCCAGCAGCTGTTCCTGCCCCACAGACAGCCCTTTTATGCTGCCTTTGGGAACAGGCCCAACGTGAGTGTGTTCCCTTCCCATGGGTGAGCCCCCTCCTTCCCAGGTCCTGGCCGGCCTCTGTCCCACTGGTCCCTCCTTGTCTTCTACAGGACGTCTTCGCCTACCAGCAAGTGGGCCTGCCTGCATCTCACATCTTCACAGTCAACCCCCGGGGAGAGCTCGTCCAAGAGCTCATGAAGAACCACAAGTCTACGTGAGGCCATGCCCTGCCACGTGTCCCCCACACTCTCTGCCACGTCCTCGTGCCCCGACCTCTCCCTGAGCCCTGATTGCACCTCCCCACCTGCGAGTCCAGGCAGGATGTGGCGCCTCCACCTGCTATGGCAGAGGCTGTGGTCTGGTGGCAGCTCAGGCTCAGTGCTGGCCCATCTGTCCCATAGGTACGAGCGGCTCAGTGAAGTGGTCGAGCTCCTCTTCCCGCCTGTGGCCCGTGGCCCCAGCACAGACCTGGCCAACCCTGAATACAGCAACTTCTGCTACTGGCGGGAGCCACTGCCCGCTGTGGACCTTGACGCCCTGGCCTGAACCCACCCTGGCTGTCCCCCTCCCTGGCCTGGCCCGGGACTGACTGGGGCACTGGGGTTGACCAGGGCATAGGAGGTTGGAAGAGAGGTGCCACAGGAGCCAACCCACTGGAGGGGAGGAGGGCGCTGCAGGTGGATTGGCACCCGAGATGCTCCCTCCTCCCTGTCCTGTCTCCTGCCTCTGCCAGCTGAGTGGCAGGCGGTAGGGCAGCTGCTCCAGGCTTCAGCATGGCTCTGGCCTGTGGGGATTAAATGTCTGTCATCTGGACCCTTGCAGGGTTCTCTATGCCCTTGACATCCCTGTCCCTGTCACCCTGGGACCTTGCCTCAACTCCTGATAGGGGCCCACTGAGGCTGGAGCCCGTATGCGCAGGGGAGGGTCAGCGGAGGCAGTGGGGGGCAGCTGAGTAGCATCCAGAAGGAGCACAGTGCTCCCCACCCCCAGCTCCTGCTCACTCCGACACCAGACTTTTAGTAGCCCTGGCCCCTCCCATGACCTCATGTCGGGCCTCACTGCTTCCCCTCGCTGGGGTCCTGGTATCTCAGCCCCAAGCCTGGATGCTCCAGGGCCCCTCCAACATCAGGGAAGGGAAATTTGGGGGCACATAAGGACTGAGGAAGTGTGGCTGCCCTTGGCTGAGCCCCCACCTACTACTTCCCCCTGCTTCTCTCAGCATCTTCCCTGGCTGGCCTGACTACCCTCCCCACCTCGGCTGGCCAGGCCAGTGCTCACAGCTGCTGTGGGAGGCAGGGCTGGTACCTGCAGCAGCCTTCCTCCCACCATCTTTGGTGAAGAAAGTACCTTTAGACTGGCTAAAAGCTTTAATCCAAAACCTGCTCTCTTCCGACAGTACCAAAATTGGGGACAGAATATTAAATGTCCAGAAACCAGGTGGAAGGGTTGTGGGGACCTGCAGAACAGCACAGGAGGACCTATGCTGCTGTGGGGGAAACTGAGGCCAGGAAGCTCAGCAGAGATGAGTGTCAGTCTCTGGCATTGCACAGGCCTGAGGAACACTGGCATTTTCAAATTGTCCCTTGATGGTTTCATTCCTGAATGTCTCACACTATGAACATCCTGGCAGGGCTGGGGCTTTGGAAGGGTGTAAAAGCAAGGCCTGGGCCCCTCTTCCTCCAGCTGTGGCCTCCTTCTCGGGGTCTGGCCTCATTCGAGTCTCAATATACACTGGGGCTACTCTCTGCAGAGAGGCCCTAACCTGGGGCAGGGGACAGATTTCCCCCACAATGGAAAAAAGGAGCTTGTGGGCACCAGAGTGCCCTGAAACCAACTTTGGAGATAGAAAGGAAAAGGATAAATTGGGGTGGGGTCTCCAAACAGATTGTCTGGATCCAGTTCTTTCCCCTGGATTCTACAGCTGCCTAAGCCCTCACCTGAGGGAGGAATGAGAGGAATAAAGAGAACTCTCTGCTGAGTCCTTGTGCTTCTCTTCTGTCCTGAAGGACGGGGGTGGAGCTGGAAGCCTCTGGAAGTCTCTGGTCCTTGGTTCAGAAACAGCATCTGTGAGGCTGCCAAGTGGGAGGACAATTCCAGTGGGCATCACCTTCCTGCAGAAACCTAGCCCAGATGGCTGAGGATGAAGCCAAGGGGACAAGGGAACAGAAGCCTCCAAGGGCTGTGGACTATTGCCCATAAGCAAAGGGAGACGTGGACAAGCCACCGTCTGAGAATGGGCCTGCAGGTCTTTACTGACTGGTATATCTGCAGAAGAGCGATTTACAGACAGTGGAATGTGAGGTCGCTAAGTCCACCCTGGCCTTTGGCATGGCATCCTTGTCTTGACCGCTATCCTGAAATGTCCAGTTTGTGTAGCACGGAGCATGGATTTTGGTGGCTGTGACAGTCACATGGAGCTGGGCCAAGACCATTCCTTCAGTGGCCTCTGGGCTGGCCAGGGGAGGCTGGGAGGCACTTCTGGATAAGGCTGAGTTCTGGGGTGACATCTGCAGGGTCAGTGGGACCTGGGGGTTGGATCCTGTCCAGCCTGCCTAGTCAGCTTGCCCTGGCCGTGCACGCTCAGCCAGCTGGCAGTCCAGCAGGTCATTTCGCAGGCGGGCAATGTCCTGTGTGTGCTGGGCCAGTGTGCGATTCAACTGGTCCATGTGGCCCCACAAGCCCTCCCTGGGCCTAAGTGGCTCAGTGGGCAAGCTGTCCAGGCCTGCGGCCAGCAGGCCCAGCCTCCCACACATGCCCTCCAGTTGTGTCACCCGACGGTCAAAGTGGCCCACTATGTGCTGGAGTTCCTGGGCTGTGTCCTGGCAGTGGCTCAGCCCACCAACCACATCAGCCACACCAGCCTTGAGCTGCTCCAGCTCCCCCCGCAGGTTCAGGACCTGCCTGTGGCCGGCCCGTAGCCTGGAGCCTTGGCTGCTCACCTGCTCCTGGATGGCGTGGACTTCGGCTTCCACCTTCCGTTCCCGCTCATCCAGGGATGAGTTGGCTGCCAAGAAGGCATCAGAGTACTGGCTGACAGAGTCGCTGAGACCTATGAGTGACTTGCTCACTGAGTTCAGATTGACCTTGAGCAGAGTGATCTCACCTTGGAGTGAGCTGCCCGTCCCTTCCGCCAGCTGCCCCTGGACCTCGGTCACAGTGCCATTGAGCTGCTGAAGCAGAGCTGCATGGCTGGCCACCTGGCGTAGGAGGGCCTCACTCCGGCTCTGCCAGGCCTTCACCTCTGCCACGAGGTTGTCCAGGATGGCTGAGGTGGTGCTGGGTGTGCACGAGGTCTCCAGTGAAACCAGCCGTTGTTCCAGTACAGCCAGTTCTGTCTGCACCAGGGGCCGCGCCGACCTGCCCGATGGGTCACTGTTGTGGCTTAGCTCCCCTGCCAGGGTTGCCAGGCGCCCCTCCAGTCTCTGCACACGCTCCTCCAGCGTAGTCCCAAAGCCACCCACACCCCACCCTCCCATCTCCAGCCTCAGACAGCAGCCCCTCGCTGCACTCTCTGTCCCATTGAGGGTCTCCAGGCCTTCCAGCAACCCATCCACACCTCCCTCGAGCATAGCAGCAGAGAGCTGCGAGAGCTCTTCCCCGGCTGGGGCGGCTGGGCCCCTGTGGGCCTCCGTGACTGCCTGCAGGTTCCTCTCGAGGCTGTCTACACGGGCACCGATTAAGGACAGCTGGCCACAGCAGCCGCCCCCACCAGCTGTGCCCAGGCCCTGCAGCTGGGTGCCCAGCTGTGAGAGCTCTCGGCGCAGGGCCAGCTCGCGGCCATCGAGGCTCTGGTGCAGCCTCTGGCTGGCCGCCTGGCCCTCCTCACACTGCTGCCGCACCTCCTGCACCCGCAGGTCACACTCACTCTGGACACCTTGCAGCTTCTGCTCGAAGCCATCCAGCATGCTCCCCCAGAGTTGGTGCAGCCGTCGGTCCACGTACTCTTCCAGCAGGGCCAGGGAGGTAAGTGGGGATGGCGGCGCTTCTCGCAGCCGCTGCAGGTGGGCTTCATGGCCAAGTGCCAATCCATGCACCTCGTCCAGCAGCTGCACCTTGGTCTGCAGAGTGTTGCTCACCTCTGTCACTTTGCTCAGGATCTCATCCAGGGGAGGTGTGAGTGGCCCTCGGGCTCCGTCTCCCGGGTCCACAAACCCCTCGGGGATGACCCCGAAGCCCACAGGGGTGGCAGGAGCCCTGGGGCCATCAGTCATCCTGTTGGGGTCCTCATGGCTGGCCATGAGACCACTGAGGGTACCATACGCTTGTGCCAGGCGCTGGACATCACCCTCCAGGCGTTCCAGCCGCTCACCAAACAGCCCTGGGCCTTTCCTTCCTGGGAAAGAGGAGGAGAGAACCCCAGGGGCATCACTGGCCTGGCTCCCTCAGCTTGTCATGTTGCCAAGTCATCTGAGACCCTCAGCTTTGCTGGGGCGGGGGACTGGAGGTTCACCATCATGACCAACCTAAGATGCACCCTACCCAGCCCTGCCAGAGCTCAGCCAGCCTAGGTCAGTCCCCTCCCTGCTCCTACCACTGAGCCCAGGAAACCTGATCATCTTGGAGGGTCTCCACAGACAGACTCACCATGGGGGTTGGGGGCCGCTCTGCTGTAAGGAGGGGGCCTGTGGCCTGGGCCTGGGTCCAGCTGCCCAGAGGGAATCTGGGATTCAGGCTCCAGTTGAGGTGGGGTGGACTCGTGGTCTGTGAGGTGCTCAGGGCAGCCTTTTCCAGTGAGGCCAGGGCAGCAACGCCAGGTGAGGTCTGTCACTGTCTTGTAGCCAACCTTGTACTTGGGTCTGAGCACTGTGCGGTACCTGGGCCAAGGAAGGTGAGAGGGCAGGCTCCTATACCTATGGGCTGAGGCTACCCCCAGGGTTTTTTTCCTATGCTTAAGGTGACAGGGTGGTGAGGTGGTGACGGGATGATGGGGTGGAGGGATGGGGGAAGGGGCCAGCCTTCTTGGGGCCCAGAGCGGTGTTAGAGGAGGATGCAGGTTGAAGCACCACCCAATCCTGTTTGCTTGGGGAGAAGCAGGAATTTAGCCCTAAGCCTTCCTGGACCACTGGATCCCCTGAAGCTCATGCCATACTTCAGTGGGATCTTGGAGAAGTCTGACACAGCCTCAACCCCTCCCCTGTGGGTGGGAGGCGCACTGGTCTGGAGCTTGGGCTGGCAGCTCCTCTCCCTGCCCTGGGGGCCACTCTTGACTCCCACCAGTTCCCCTTCATTCTTGTCACTCCTCTCCAGCCTACTGCAAGAATTTTGCTGTGGTCAGAAGCTGGCAGAAGAGCACCTCTAATTTTGAGCAGGGAGGGGAAGTCCCAGGGGTACAGGCAGGGTTCACCACAGGCACCCCCCACTTGTTCAGCACATACCTGTTCAGCCACTGACAATCTGGAGCAAGCAGGTTTGTTTCCAGACACACACGTTTGCACCTCTCCAAGTGCAAACCCACGCACTAAATTTGTGTGCAGCTCCTCAGGTCCTCACATGCAGCCTGGCAGTCAGCTTCCCCCCTCCCTTGCCCGGCCTTCTCAGGGTCACCACAACCTTCCCTGGGTCTGCGGTCTGCCCAGGGCCCATTTGGCATCAACCATTGCCTGAGTGACCTTCCGCTCTCTCCTCTCCCCCTACCCTCTACCTCTGTCACTTCCTCCTAGCCTGTGCTGCTTCTCCCCTTAAGACCCTCTCCTTGTCCCCCTGTAGTTTCTGGGCTTCAACTTGAGCCTTCCCCTGTCTCCATGGTTTATACCCTGCTGCGAGTTCAAAATCTTGGGGTCCTCCCTGACCCCCTCCTTCTGGGGCCCTGGTCCACTCTGGCCTACGTGGGGGCTTGGGTGGGCTCTTTGGAGTTGTTGTGGGGTTGGCTGCTGCTCTGAGCAGAAGGTAGGACTGGAGGTTCTGCCCAGGGATCCCAAGTGGGTGGAATGGGGGTGCACTCACGTGACTATCCCAGGGCACTTGGGCCCCCATCCACACTGCCGGTATTCAGCCTTTACGTAGCTCTCTGCTCCCTCTTGTAGAATGCAGGTCACATTCCTGTGCACCACGTAGGCACAGAGGGCCCTACAGGGCAAAATGGCATCCCTGAAATATCTGGCCTGACCCAGGCCCACGGAGGCTCCTACCGTCTCTCCCCCATCTGTGGGTATCAGCACGGACCAGACCCCCATCTCTTGTGTGTTACTCCTCCTTATTTCTGGGAGCGAGGGCCCTTGGCAGGGGATCCACAGTCTCCTGGGCTGGCGCAGCCCTACTGCTGGTCTCTCTGATCCCAGCCTCCGCCATGTGGTGGCCACTGGGCTAAGCGCTATGCTGAACCAGGAGGCTGGTGTGGCTGCCCTCCATGCCCGGGAAAGATGCCACCCTGGTCCCCCTCAAGTGCCTTGCCACCTCCCCTGACCTCCAGCTCCTTCACTGGTCCCGAACTCCTTCTCTTGGCATTCCAGGCTTCTGAGATCCCAACTTAGAGACTCCCTTGAGACCACACTTCTCATCCTTCCTCCCCTGACTGATTCCTGGGGAAACGCACCCCTCCCTGTAGTTTTCTAGCCTCTGCCTTTGCTCCCTTTACCTCCCTCAGACCAGTTCCTGTCCCACCTCCAGGAAGCCTGCTCTGATGTGCCCAGGACCACCGAGTGTCGGCTATGGGATGGGCACTCTCTTTCAACAATCCCTTCCAAGTTCAGCTAGAGTTCAGATTCACCTAACGCCCCAGGCAGAGCTCCTAACCCACCTGACACAGGCCAGTTTGCAAGCCACTGCCCGCTAAAGACTAGAAGCTGACCGAGGTGGTGGCTGGGGCAGCAGCCCCCTTAACAAGCCACAAGGGCCGAGGAGGTGGCTGCCTCGCGTGAGCCGACCACTGTTCCACGAGGTGGGCTCAGGACCCAGGAGCCCCCACGAACCCTGCGGCCCGAGCGCATTGGGGATCCTAAGGGGTTGCTGGGGCCAGGCTGACCGCGGGAGGCGGAGCGGCCGCCGGGCGCACGGCTCCATCTCCTACCTGGCGGAGCACGGGAGAGAGGGGAGGCTCCGGCGAGCGCGGGGAGCCCCGCGCGCGGACCGCCCTTCCTCCTCCGCCTCCACCTGGTCCGCTGCGCCCGGAGTTTGCGCACACAGCGCAGCTGGAAAATGTTACTTCGCTGGAAAGGTTTCCGCGGGCACTGCCAGGATCCCAGCCGCCGCGCCAGGGCCCCTCGGCTTGTTTTTCTACGCCAGCCCCGCAGCCCCCCGGGGTGTGGGGCGCCCGTCCGGGCAGGGGCTCTCCCCGGGCTCCGCTCCCTCCCTCCGCGCCGGGGCCTCGGGTACCGCGGCCTCGATGGCCGGCGCGGGTCGGGGCAGGTGGGAGCGGCGG
>NW_007726761.1:92848-118115 GCF_000696425.1 Galeopterus variegatus
TCTGCGCGGATTAGCATAAACTCGGGGTCGCGCCGCCCTCCTCCGCCGGCCCCCTCCTCCGCCGCCAGCCCCCGCCCCGGCTCCGAGCTGACGCCCGAGGGGCGGCCTGTAAGCCCGAGGTTAAGAAAGGAGCAGCCCCCGGTGGCAGGGGCGCAGGCCGCCGCGCCCGAGGAGATCCCCCAAACACGCGCAGCCACGACCGTCGCCCGCAGGCACGAGGCGAGAAGCAGGGAGGTGGACCCCTGAGGCCGACCTGGGCGCGGGACTCCAAGGAGCCGCCCAACATGCGCCAGGGGACCGCGGTCCAGGACTCTGGAGCTGAGATGACCGAGTTTGGGGGCACACCAGCACCACCTCCTCAGCCACCTCCCTGGAAAAGGCCCCAGACCGTCTCTGTTGGCCAGCTCTGCCTTCTGGCACCATCGTGGTCTGGGGATGCCCCAAACATCTAATAACTGCTGACCCCTCCCCAGGCTTCTTAACCCCTCCCTTCCCTCCCGACGTCTGCGACCTAGTCTGGTGGCCAGGCTGCCCCGCTGGTTCTCTCATGGAGTTCAAATTGTCGCTGTCTCTTATGTATGGGCTGCACCGAGCCCAAACGCCCGTCTCCTCTCCAGTCCGGCCAAGCATGCTCGCTTCTTTTTATGCGACTGAAGCTCTGAGCCAGCTGGGCCCCGGCTCTGGCTCGTAATTAGCATCTGGTCAAAGAAAATCTTTAGGTCTTTTTCACAAGAAGCCGCAGTTAAGCCAGGCTTCCTCCATATTTTGCTTGTGAAATTGGCTCTTGGAACCCAAAGATTGGCCGTTATAGTCATCTTCATTCAACAGCACCTGGTTAATTTTCTAACCTGGAAAGAGCCCTTTTGAATCCTGATTCTGTCACCTAACAGAGTAGCACCTCATCTTGGCTTTGTCTCATCCACACAGGTGACTACAGGCTCCAGTGTCTTTCCTTAAGTAACTGACAGGTGTGCAAAATGCACAGCACTCTGAGGCTTGCTTGGAGAGAGCTCCCTCCAAACTGACTTTGAGATGCAAAGCAACGCCTTTTGGGTAAGGTGATGTTATCAAGGATACTGGAAGTTGGCAGCTCTGAAACCCACATCTGTGCCCCTGTCCTCTCTCCTGGTGGTGGGAGCTTGTGGGTCCCGTGGGGCAGACAGTTGACCTAAGCTGGGCTGATTGTTCTTTCTCCTGGGCTTTGGAATCAGAACACAGAGGCCGAAGGAATCCACCTTCAAGGTATAGGTTGTATTGGTTTCCCATATGACTACAAACTCGGTGGCTTAAAACAACAGAACATTATTCTCCCACAATTCTCGGGGCTAAAAGTTCAAAATCAAGGTGTCAGCAGAGCCATCCTCCCTCCAAAGTCTCTAGGGAAGAGTCCTTCCTTGTCTCTCCCAGCTTCTTGTGGTCCTGGCAGTCCTTGGCGTTCTTTGGCCAGGAATTCTCCGTAGCTGCATCACTCCCATCTCTGCTTTTGTCTGCGCACAGCCTTCTTCACCTGGCCTTTCTCCCTCTGTGTGTTTGTGCCTTCTCTTCTTCTAAGGCACAGTCATTGGATTTAGGGTCCAACATAACCTCATCTTAAGTGATTACATCGCAAGACACTATTTCCAAATAAGGTCACATTCTGAGGTTCCAGGTGGACATGAATCCATGACAGGGGCCCTTGGGGGTGGTGAGAGGACAGACCATGGTATGCTACACCTATAGCTCTGTGGGAGATTTGGGGAGCTGAGGAAGAGGATTGACTAGGGGAGAGCAGGGCAGAGACAAGGGACTGTGGTACTCAGGAAGAAGAGTGTTGAGTAGCCATTTGGTGACAAGATGTAGCTTCTCCTGTCTGTTTCCAATAACCAACGACTTGAGCTGGCTTAAAGAGGTTTCTTAATCCCAGCAACCAAATGGTGCTTAAGAAAGCCTTTCACCCTTTTCACAAGTCCACCAAACGTGCTATTACAGGGGTCTTCAAAAAGTTCGTGGAAGGATCTGTATTATCTTTTAATTCTATTTTCCATGAACCTTTTGAAGTACCTTGTATATTCTCCAACCTTTAACAGAGATGTTATGAGCCATTTTGCTGGGGGCAAGATACACAGGATCCATATCATGCTCTTGATCTTATAACCACTGACTTTCTGCTTTTCAGAAAGTGAGAGACATCCGAGGAGAAAATGAGCAGAGCCCAGCTCCTCATCCTAGGCTGGGTTCCAACTGCCTGGCAGCCCTGCCCAGCTGGCTCTGGGAGAAAACTCCCCCAACCCCGAAGCTGTGATCTTTTTCCAGGGGCTTCCACCCCTCCTCTGACTCCTTTTCCCAGCCCCAGATGTGGGGCCCACAACTTGCAGAGAGGAGGCAGGACCCTGTTTAAACTTAGAAATGTCCATGTAACAGGGCGCCGAAAGGACAGCTGGATCCTTCTTCCCCCTTTCCCAGGTGGCTGATCTCAAACACCATGCTCCCTCTTTAATTGGAACAGTTTCGGGAGCCAGGGCCTGGGCCCCAGCCCAGTGGGGGCGGAGAACGACAGTATGGAGAGATGCTTGGGGGCTTGACTGGCTGCACCAAAGGCTGGGCTCTCCCGCATAGACATGAGGCCACTTTGCATCTGCCAGACAGGAAACCTAGGGAGGCCAGAGGCAGGGGAGGAAGGCAGACAGTCATGTTCTGCCCCGACTCAGACTGGAGTTTCTACACCTGGATGGAGACAGGCTGAGGGTCCACATGCAGAAGCATGGTTTCTGTCCACAAGGACATGCATGGCCACATCCAGACATGTTGGCCACCTCTCCACACCTCTTTCTCTCTCCCCTCTCTCTCGCACCCACATGGAAGTGAGTATACTTTCCCTACCTTCCCTAGCCCCTGGTGACAGATTCACCTCCACTCTTCTCAGGAAGAACAGAAGATGCCATCAGGACGGCAAGGTCATCCTGGACAGGGACAAGGGTACAGTCTTGCATTTAGAGTCCTTCAGAGGCACTGTGTGGGGACATGAGCTTCCCTTCTTCCTCTGTGGGCTTCTTGGGGCAGAAGGAAAGAACTGGCTGCTGGGGGCAGAGAAGATGCGGGAATGGATCCAGGAAGCTTCAGAGTGTAGGCTTGCTTGGTGGCGGGCTAACGGGTGGCTCTGGTGCTGTCATCCCACGTGCCTGGGATGCCCCTTCCCTGTCCCAGAATCTGAGGTTCTTCTCCCTTCTCCAGGCTTCTTTCACCTCACTCAGGATGTGTCTCTCCTTTATTATCAAGAGTTTGTCACATCAGATCATTGAGAACCACACAAAGTTTTAGGGAATGTGGTTCCCCAAAAAGAAACAGAAATAGGAAGCACTGAAACTGCTGGCTTTCTGGTACAAGCTCTTCCTGCTGCAGATGAGCTCCCTGCTGCTCAGAGAAGCACAGCCTCCAAAGCCAACCGCTGGTGGCACTAGCCCTAGGGTACAGGCTCCTGATTCCAAACCAGCCCTTTGTCCCTGCCCACCTCCTCTCCTTTTTCTGTGACTGCACATCTAGGCCTCCCTGCACATGAGCCCACCTTTGGAAGTTCTGTGCAGTGAGGCACTTTGCCCAGCCTCTCTTCTCAACATCAGCATCAGCAGTTGGTTTACACTTGCACCATCAACAAAGTTACTGTCAAGTCCACACGAGTGGATTTCTGGGGCAGAAGCATGGCTTGTCCAAGACCCTGGGGCAAGTAGATGTGCAGTCCCAAGTTGAGGGCCTGGGAAAGAGTCCAGAAATCATGGAAATGGTACTCTGTAAAGCCTGGGTGGACTTCCATTGAGTGAGAGCAGCTTAGAAGCAGCTAAAAAATTGTGTAGTGCTGATAGGCTCTCAGCGTGGACACATGCAAACCATATGCGACCACTATGCAAATTATATGCAAAATACACTCATGGGCCTCCCAACTATTGCAAACTCCAGATGTGGCCCTAGGGGACCCTGAGTTCTGCTGAGCCCTGTTGTGGGGCAGAGAGATGACCCTGGACTCGCCAGATTCTTAAACTGGGCAGATAGGGCTGAGCTCTGAGGTGGTTGACGCACTGGGGGAAGGAACCAGGCAGGGAGCCAATTAGACCCAAGTTTGAATCCCAGCTCTTCCCCTCACAAGTTACATGACCTCCCTAGGGTTATTTCATCCTCTGAGCCTCTGTTTTCCCATCTGTAAAATGGTTATTATGAGGAAACAATGAGAACATTGGCTAGAGCCCCATCTGCATGGTCGGGTATATGACAGACGCTCAGTGAGAGGTGCGGGGAGAGAGTCCTTCCCTGGGAGTTGGACGTCTGGGCTCCTTTCCAGTCACTGCAGTGGTGATTGTGCCCCTTCAGGCTATGGCAGGACCTTCTCTCAGGGAAGCATGTGCAGCTGTGGGTTTGGGGAATATCAGTGCTTGGGTAGGCCAGGAATCCATGTATTTCTCACTCATCTGAAAATCTGTCAGAGGTCCCTCTCGACAGGGAGCTGTGGTAGATGCTGTCGGTACCCCGGCCAGACCCCCTTTGCCCTGCCAGTGAGCCCACGCATCCCCTGGCTGCAGGTATGATGCCCCCAGTGGTCACGGCTGCCCCTCTTCCTGCCAATCGCCCTTGGCTGATGACAACCACTTCCCACCCCACAGCCAGTGACTGGCTGACACAGGGACACAAACGGCAGCGCTCTCAACTCAGTGGGAACAGCTTGGCAGTGAGGTGTATGTCACAGAGCCCCTGGGTCAGGCCCCATCTAGACTCTACCTGAGATGCATTCTTTCTGCCCCTTTCCTCTCCTTCCCTCCCTTATGTATTTCTCCTGAGAGCCAGCCCCACCCCCAGTCAATCACCTGTACCTGGATTTCTGTCTCAGGCTCTGCTCTTGGGAATCTGACCCAAAACAGGGAGACAGACCTGCAAGCAGAGGGGACAATGAACATGGTACCCAGTGTGGTCAGGATCGTAGGGTGGCATGGGCTCACAGAGGAAGAAGTGACTGGGGCCTGGACATGGGAGAAGGGGGAAGAGAGTGTTTCACAGAACAGGTGACACTGGAGTTCACCACGTGGGGGAAACACCCCAGGTGGTGGGCACTGCACATGCATGGCCTGGAGGCAGAAGAGAGCCTGGGGTGTTTGGGGAAACTTGCAGAGCTCTGAGTGGCCCAGGCCCCAAGAGAGCTTGGTGAGGGCCAGAGAACAGGGACTTTAAATCCCTGTGTGAAGAGTCTGGACTTCACAGCAGGGGGGTGATGCGCACAGAGCTATTCGTGAAGGACACAAAGAATGCTCTGTGGCTGCCACTGCCTCTATGCACAGGAGGTGGGGTACCACCAGGCCAATGGTGGCCCAATGTGGGGCACAGGGCTAGATTCCAGAGGCTTTCAGGCCTTGGTGGCTGATTTGGGGGTTCTGGGTGTGGAAGGAATCTGGAAGGTGCCAGACAGAGGGGAGAGAAAATGTCAGGATGGGGGCAGGGGTGACAGCGTGTGGGCAAGAGCATGGAGAGGGGCAAGGTTCAACAACAGGGTCTGCATGTCCTGTGCCCACCACAGCCAGAGCCAGGCTGAGCCTGGAGCTGGGAGGCCTTGGGGAAGGTGGGGGTTGGTGAGATCATGTGGCACAGCTGGCCCTGGGCTGGCGTCTGGGCCTGTCTAGGACAGGGACGGGGAGAGGCTGGGAGGTGGGGCGGGTGCAAGGCCTGGGAAGGGCTCCCGCCTGCACCCCTCTAACTCTTCTATTCATGGGCACCAGAGTAAAAACCACACAGGATTACCCGCCGGTGACTGATGGGGGAAGTGGGCATGCGACAGCGGGCGCAGAGGCCAAAACAGGTGGGGGAGGGGGCTACCTCCACAGGGGGAGGGGAGGGCAGGTCGTTGCCATGGAAAACTCATGCTTGGACAGGCAGGACCTGACCTTCACCCAGACACTGTCCTTACCTCTGACCTGCTCTGCTTTAATTCTTTAATTTGCTGGGACATTTGCCGGGCTCAGTGCTGGAAGCACAGACAGGTGGCCCCAGCATCTGTGCTCAAGGCACCTGAGACGAGGAGGGGCAGAGGTGGGATGAGAGTTAGGAGAAGCTCCAGGAGGGGTCAGGAGCAGCCTGGGGAGGGGGCAGCCCTGGTGGAGAGCTGTGCTCCCATCAGAGTGTGGAGCTTGGGAGGGGATGTTGTTGGAGTGGGGAAGGCTGCGTGTAGGCTGAGGACTTGGGAGGCCAGGGAGGTGGTGCCCGAGGATGTTTGGTCTTCAGCCCCCACTGCCTGCTGCTGCCATGGTCTGTTTCTGGCAGTCTTGGATGCGGGGCATCTGCTGCCTGTGTTTGCTGAGTGGATGTACCGTGGGTTTGAGACAAGTCACTGTAGCCATGAGGAGGGTGCACCAGGCAGGCTGGTGCCAGGATGCAGCAAGAGGTGCTAGAGACAGAGGGTGGCCTTTTGGAGGGACAGCTGCCAGGCGTCAGTAAGCTGGCCAGAGAGATGGGTCAGGGCTAAGGTCAGTTGTGGGCTCCCCCTCTGGCAGGGCCCCAAGCCTATGTCTCATGCTTGGGACTAGATGATATATTGTGTGTCTGTTCAAAAGGGCTCCCTAACAAAAATATAACAACGACAACAAAAAATCAATAGGGCCCTGCCAGGGCCTGACCACTCTGACCGCCCCACCCCCACAAGCACCCCAGCCTTCTCCTCTTGCCGAGTTCCACCCACCTGCTCTCGCCACCCACCGTGTGACCTTTGGGGCCTTCCCCAGGTTGAGTCTCGCAGCCAGGGGCTCCCACATTCCTGGCTACGCTGGGCTGGCGTTGGCCAGCAGCCCCAGTTCCTTTGGGAAAGAGTGGACAGGAGGCTCCCACGGGGGGGACTTTATCCCTCCCCTGCCCCTGCCCCGGGGCTGTGCTGGGATTAGGGCATCTTCCTCCCTGGCTGCTGGCTCATCCCTGCCGACAGCCCCACTGTCCCACCTCCAGGCAGTATCCCCGCTCCCTCCTCCTCCTCCTGTGCTTCTGGTTTCATGAAGGGCCCCGGCTGCCCACTGTGGAGTCCCTGGGCAGGGGAGGGAGAGACTGGTCAGGGAGGCCATGTTGGTGCCTGTGCGCCCTGTTGGTGAGGATGGGCGGGAGCAGAAAGCATCCAGAGAGATTAGGAGTAGAGCTGGTAGGCCTGGTGACTTTTGAGGGGTTCCAGGATGACTCTAGGTTTCTGGCTTAGGGGTCCCTTTTGCAGAGACAAGGAAAGAGGGGCAGACAAGTTTGGAGGGAAGCCATGTTAAATTGGAGGTGCCTGCAGATATCTGGAGGAGGAGAATGTCCAGGGGCGACAGGATATGCACATAGTTGGGGTGTCCCATTGTCCACAGACCCTTCCTGGCTTGGGGGGAGATGAGGTGTGCTCAGTGTGGCCCTCTAGTGCAAGGTCCACCTCCAACTCCACTGGTGGTCCTGGTGGCCTCCCTCCTCCGAGATGGTTGGTGGAGGCAGCTGGTCAGAGGGCACGGGCTGGCTGGAGCCCTGAGCCCCTCTGATGCCCCTATAGTTGTCCCTCCCTGCCCCACCACCGACCACCCTTCCAGCTTTGGCACCCTGCTGTGTCCCCCCACCCTTGCCCCTCTCTCCCGACCTCTGTCCTGGCTCTCTCTGGGGGCCCTCCCTCTGTCCTCCCCCAAACCTCATTCTCTTCCATAATCGGGAAGAGCCTGGACTGCCCATTACATCCGGAGTCCCGATTGTCAGCAGCAGAGGAGGGGGCTTCCCGCCTTGAGGGTGCCAACTTTAGACACTCAAGTCCCAGTCAGCTGGCTTCCCTGGGGAGCGGGGAGCTGTTTACATTCCACCCTGGCAAGGGTTGCCCTCCCCAGAGGGATGGACTGAATAAGCCCTAATGCAGGGGAAAACAAAGACCAAAAAAAAAAAAAAGTTTTCATAACAGATACAAGTTGAATGTTCAAAACCTACCCCATTTCACGTATCTGAAATTGGAGAGAAGTTAACCCGTCGGCAAAAGTTAAGACCATGGGGACCAAGCGATCTCCAAAGGAGTTTTTGTGTGTAAGAAGAAAGCTGGGGACATTTAAGGGGAAAAGCAAGGAAAAGGAGTCAGAGAAGGCGCTCGGGAAGATGTGGTCAGAGGAGCAGGCGGAGGGGCGGGCGCGAGAGGTGCCAGCAGAGACGCGGGAGCAAGGCGGCGACCGTTCCCAGCAGGAGGCTCTGAGAAACCACGGGTGAGGATTTCACGACCAGAGAGAAGACAGGGGCGGCCTCTGCCTGGGCTGAGTTGGGCTAAATCCCAGCGAAGGGTGGTGAAAGGGGCACGGGGTGCCTGACGACGGGGAGCGGGAGGAGACGGCAAAGGCAGAGGACGAGGAGGGGCCTCGGAAGCAAGCGTGCTGCATGGAGGAGCTGGGCGCGCGGTTCCCAGCAGAGGGGCAGGAGCCCAGACGGGGAAGCAAGGCCGCTCCTCTGCAGGGTCGGCCCGGGCCCCAGGGAGGCGGGATGGAAGGAGCAGCAGGCCTGGCACGCAGAGGCCTGCAGGTCTGGAGGGGGCCGACGGGGTGGCAGGAAGCAGAAATGGCCTCTGTTGCTGCAGCTAAACAGGAGGTGAGGTTTTCTCCTGAGATTCGGGGCGGGCTAGAGGGATGTTGAGAGGGGCCCGAGGAGGAGTGAAGTTTCAAGGGAGGGTCTGCAGTGGCTGCCGGCACAGTGGCTGCCTGCGGACCACAGCCCTGGGCAGCTTGGTTGGGGGGCAGGGGGGACAAACACACGGTTCTGGGGAGAGTCCAGGGCTATAAGGGTAGGTCTGGGGCAGAATCTGGTGTAAGGTTTGGTGCTCCCCGACCACATTCGCAGAGGAAAACAAATTTAGAACCAGCAGAAACACGACAGGGACTTCAAAAATTACCTGAAACCAGGTATGGCAATTATAAAACAGGGCTCTACTATTTGCTTTGTGGCAATGTAAAAGAACCACACATTTTCACTAAGAAGAAAGGAAAAAAAAAAAAAAAAACTATGGATGTTTGGGAACAACTTGATTGATGCTGGCATTCCCGTGTGCCCTCTCCACCTGCCTGGCGTCCCCTTGCCCTCCTGCCTGGTGTGTTTATCACCATGTTTGCAAATATTTCCTACTCTTGTTTTTGGTGTCTTGACCAAGGTTGGCTATGGGTTTTTGTTTTTTTTTTTTCTTAGAAACTGTGATTAGTTAAGAACAAAAACAGTCTGTTGTCATTTTATACCAAGAGTTCACCCAGAGAGTTGAGTCATGGTATGGAGTTTTCCAGAACACCTGGCATCAAAATAAGGCAGAGAATGAATGACACCATTTCAAGCCAGGTGTCCCCTATCAAATGAAGGTAAATGCTAGTTTATCTCACCTATTAAAATACATGAAAAGGTCTGTGCAAACACTAGCAATGTTGAAGAGTCTTGATTACCAATCAGAAGGATTTAGCATTTTGTAACTTTTGCTAGTTGTCTGCCATAAAAAAAAAAAAAAAAATCAGCCATGGAGAAGCTAGTGTAATGTTGACCAGGCAAAGAACATGCCTTGTCTTTTTATCTTTATTTATTTATTCATTAAATCTTTTTGAAGGCATATATTTGGAGTTATCAGAATCAAAACTGAAGAAGAAATCTTTTGATAAATGACGATTTCTACAAAAGTGTGCAAATTCTAAATGAAATTGCTGGGAAAAATAACTGAAATGTTACAGAATTTTGTAACCATCAATATATCCCCAGCTTTAAAAAGAAGGAAAAAAAGAGTCATTCATTGTTATTCTCTCTTTTGTGGTGTCTATTTAGGAGTTTCCATAAGAAAAGATTTTTTAAAATTAGGGAAATAAAAAGAATGAAACAACTGACCATAGATGCCTGTCATTCCTCTTTGTCCCTTGTTACTTCGGAAGGTCTGCTGTCTGCTGTCTTTCACTAACGCTGATCTCGCCTCTTCTGATTTTCATAATAAAAAAACTTTCATGGCAGCTGGGTGTCAATTAATCCCTCCCACTGAGGGACGCTCTTGCCTTATTTCTCTTCCCCTGCCAATAAGAGATATTTAAAATGCTTCTGCTAATCCCATTTCCCTCCATCAACTCCTACATTTTGCCAACATCATTTAGCACTTTTAGTTGTAGGCTAGCCATCGGTCTTGCAACTCTCTTCTGTTTAAAAGAAAATACTTATTTGGTGCTTGTATTACAAATTCCATCTCATTTTTCATTGTCCATTTGGAGCTAACGACACATGCATTGATAGGTTCATGGCTCACCATGGCACCCTCTTTTCTTTATCTCCCTCATCTTCAGTCTGATTCATTTACTGCCTGATTAAGTTCCTTTCTCTCATATTTTCCCTACCCGTACAGGGAAATTCTCTGGACCTTTGCATTGTTTCCATCCTGAGTAGGTGAATGGCACCCTGGCTGCTACAGGATGCTTTTCTCTCAGTAGTCTGTGGGGTGATCTGCATTAGTTTCTAGCATTGCAAAAGAAATGGATGGCTTCAGTCTGATTCTCTTCTTTCTATGCAACTTGTTCTCTCATTTGGGAAGCTTATATGAGTTTTCCCTTTAATCATGGAATTCGGGAATCTTCCCAGCTATGTGTAGATGTGTGTCTTTTTCCATCCTTCCTGCCTGGAACTCAGTGAGCTTTTCAATATGCAAACCCCGGGCGTTCTTCAAACCACGGAAAATTTTCTTTCTCATTTTAAAATGATTGCTTCTTCTCTATTTGTTCTTTTTTTCCTTCTAGGATTTTTACTCTTATTTTTATTATTCACATATGATGTCTCATGGATCTCTCTCTTCTTAGGGCCTTGGTTTTCCCTATACAGTTTCTCTCTTCTATTCTTGCTTTGGGTTTTGCATTCTCTCCCACTTTGTTTCCCAATTCTCCATCCTCTCCCCCAATTTATTTTAAATTTAAAACTACGTCTCCTAGTTCAGGAACACATTTTATTTTGCATTTGGTTATTTAAAAAGCATACAGACTGTTTTGTTTCTGTTTTTCCTGCTGTTGTGCAGGTTGTGGTTGCTCTCCTCCTACAGCTCTAATCATCCCCAAGGCTCAGATCCAGCTGACAAACTGGCGTGCCCCACTGTGCCCCAGGAGGGAGCGCTCACTCTGCCTCTCTGTGTCTGTCTCCCAGCCTCGGGGCAGGCAGGGATACTGCAGGTCCTCCCAGGACCACCCAAGACTGCTGGCTCTTCCTCTGTGGTGGATCCCTGCGCCAAGCTCTCCCTGGAATCGTGCAGATCTGATTCTCACCCAGAGCTCTCTCTGCTGTCGGTCCCTACTGTCTGGCCCAGAGGGAGACAAAGTCCTAAGCCAGCCGTCTCCATACAGAGGCCCTGCCCAACAGCCAGGCCTGGCTTCTGGCTGACTCGAGCTCTGCCGCAGGAGCACTTTGGAGTCAGGAAAAGAGGGCAGTGGGACGTTCAGGCTGCCACCATCCAGGAGGTTTAATTAAAGAGAAGTTCTCAAGTTTCATGGATGCTGAAGAGATGACTGGGATCAATCACCTTGTGCAGGGTTATAAAAATATATCAGCAAAAAAAAAAAAAAAAAAGGCAACAAAGTGGAATTGATTTGAATAAAGCACACTCCTAGGTCTATGAAAATGCATCTAGCGTGCATAGAAAACTGAGTGGTATTGAAGGAGGCTTGAGAAGTTCTGTACATCTTTTGGTTCTGGTAATGATGACATTTTATGGGAAAAGAAAGAACCTTAAATATTCTCAGTTCTGTTCTTGGCACAACACAATGGACCTACACGAAAGAGTTTTCCAAACCCTTCGAAGCGGGTGAAGATGAAGTGAGCAGGAGGCAGGGTGGTTTCTCGAAAACACATTGACCGGGCCTCAGGGCGCATCTTCAGCTACTGCTGATCAGCGTGCAGATGCCATAGGCCATAGCCAGATGCAGCAAAGATTCTCCAAACCTTGCAGGTGGTCAACGTGTCCAATTGCGATCACTGTTTCCAAATTTGATTTTATCTTTTGTTTTAAAATTTTTTACCACATGATACAAGTCACAAGAATTTTTCCTAAAGAGCTTCAAAATGAAACTATAGACATTTTCTTTAAAAGCCAACGAATATCATCATCTGAGAGAAATTATGAACTTTTCAAGGCCACTTGGGACAGTGTGGATAAATTATGCCAAAAAGTAATTCCTAAGGACTTCAAAGTCGAAAAATATTTCTTTCTAAAAATACGACAGCATGATATTCAATGAAAAAAAATAGTTCAGAAGAACTTCTGAAATAAAACAAATCATGGCAATTCAGATTATGCATTTCTCCTACTTAGTCAAGAAAAGTATTAAATTAATATATGTTATAAAGGATGGGCTCCTAGACCCTCAAATTTAAATGTACACTTTCCTAAAAATGATCCTGACAAATTGGGAACAAATTTCTGAACTGCCCCATTCAGGTACAACAAAATAATAGAAATGGTCAAACACGTACCAAACTTGTGCAGATGGAAGCCCTTTTGATCCCACAGTTTGGAGTGTGTGTAATGAAACTCCGAAAGTGCCGCATCTGCTACGATTGCCTCAGCTTAATTCATCTTGACGGCTTGGTGATGTGACACAGTCTTCCCCACCCTGCTCCGTGGTCTCCGCTACTATACATGGCAGTGCAAAAAGCTCATTTTCTACTCTTAGAGGCCCAGAAATTCCACTTTCGCTGCCCTCTCCAGTGAAGGTTCTGGCCCTGACGCTGTTGAGTGGAACATACCACAGCATCCAGCACTTCCTGGGCCTTTACTTTCTCCCCCCAATCTCATTAGTTCATTCAGACTTCATGCAACCCTGATGTAAGGGACCCTGAGCTTCACTTCCTGGAGGAGGAAAGTGAGGCCCAGAGAAGGTCAGTGACGTGCCCAAGGTCACACAGCAAATGAGATTCAAATGCCAAGGTCAAAGTCATCACTGTGCTATTTGTAACCGATGGATGATGATCTGAGGCCCCTGTAACATCATAAGTTTGTCTGTATTTGCTGAGATAAAAATGATGTGCTACTAATTTAATCTCATCTCTGAGAACTTTTCATTCCAGGAGGTGTATGTATTTCAACAGGTCAGTTGTGTACAGTTCTGCAGCTCCCTGCTGAGTAGGGCCGGCTGTGCAACGTCTGCTCTGTTGCTGGGATGACATCGAGGACACACATTAAAGTGAAATGTTACCAAACGATTCCTCTGTTATTAAAAAATAAATTGCCCTGGCTAAACAAACTGTGGTATATTCATATCATGGAATACTACTCAGCAATGAAAAGGAACAAAGTACTGGTTTACGCAGCAACATGGATGAATCCCAACAGCCTTATACTGGGTAAAATAAGCCAGACCCAAAAGAACACATAGTGCATGGTTTTATTTATATGAAATTCTAAAATAGGCAAACCTAGTATATTAGTTTGCTCAGGCTGCCATAACAAAGTACCAAAGACTGGGAGGCTTAAACAACAGAAATGTTTTTTCTCACAATTCAGGAGGCAAGAAGCCTGTGATCAAGGTTTGGTTTCTTCTGAGACCCCTCTCACTGGCTTGTAAGTGGCTGTATTCTCCCTGTGTCTTCACATGGTCTTCTCTCTGTACCCATGTCCAAATCTCCTCTTCTTATAAGGACATCAGTCATATTGGATTAGATCCCACCACAATGAGCCTCATTTTAACTTAATCACCTCTTTGAAAACCCAGTCTCCAAATACAGTCACATTCTGAGGTACTGGGGGTTCAAAATTCAACACATAGGAGAACACGATGCAGCCCATAACACCCAGTCTATGGTGAAAATACCAGAATAGTGGTTGCCTCTGGGAGGAACCAAGGCTGGGAATGTACTAGGAAGGGCATGGGAGCTTTCCGGGGTTGATGGTAAATTGTATATGGTGACAGGGGTTTGAGTTACACAGCCATTTGTCAAACTCACTGAAGACTTGTGCCTTTCATTGTCTGTCAATTTTGCCTCAAAGAAAGCCAGAAACAAATACTGACCTCTAGTCAATGATATGCATGCCTAGTGTTAAGGGGTAATGTGTACTGATGTCTACAAATTGCTTTTGAATTGATGGATGGGCAAATAGATGGATAGATATGTGGAAATATAAATATAGCAACATCAACAGCTGCAGAATCTAGGTGGTGGGTATATACAGTGTTCATTGTACAATTCTTTCAACTTCTCTGTACGCTTGAAAATTTTCATCACAAAATGTTGGAGGAAAAAAATTTAAAAATACAATTTCCATTTGAAAATATTAGCCAGACATTTCTCATAAAGCATCTCCATTGCTAGATCAAGGTCTACTCAGAGAGAATCACCGCAACCCCATGCCCAAGTCACTAGGGCTTCAGTGCCCCCACCAATGTTTTAGCCCCGGGTACAATTTCCATTTGAAAATATTAGCCAGACATTTCTCATAAAGCATCTCCATTGCTAGATCAAGGTCTACTCAGAGAGAACCACCGCAACCCCATGCCCAAGTCACTAGGGCTTCAGTGCCCCCACCAATGTTTTAGCCCCGGTACACCTGTGTCCAGGGAGGAAGGTTGGGGGACAATTCAGGGAGAGGCCAGAGGAGGCTAGGGAGTTCTAGGAAATAGTTAAGGTGTTCAGGCCTGCTGTTGAGGAAACTGAGGCCCAGAGTTGTTTCACGTTGCTGTTTAGGATCGGGACAGTCCATGATCTTTTTTCTCAGCATGATGGAGTACTTAGGTTCAGTGGGGATGTTGGGAGTGGGGATGACATGGAATCAGCAGCACATAGTAGGCATGCAAGTGTTTGCTGAATAGATATCTGCATGAAATTAGAAATTCCAAAGACATAGCCAGCAGGAGACAGTGACGTCTGTCTGACTGGGGGGTCTGTCCCTGTCCCTAGCCAGCCCACCTCTGGCCTGGCCTGAGATACCTCGAGAAATGGGCCCAGGAGAGGCTGCTTGGTCCCTGGGTTCCTGGAGAGCCAGGGTTAGGGCTCTTTGCCACATTCTTAGGAGAGAGCACATCCAAAACAATTTTCTTTTTCTAAAAACTCAGCGCTAACGGGTTCCAGATGGCCGTTTGTTATATAATGGGGTTTGTTTTAAATAGCGTCAACTTCCAGATGTGCAGCCTGGAATCAAGAAGCCCATTGGCCCCTTGAGGACACTGTAAGCCAAGCCAAGTGCTGCCCAGGGGGAAAGACAGATGGACGTGCAGAACCAGGGACAGGAGAGGAGCCGGGTGCTTCTTGCTACCCACTGGGCCACTCACCTGCCCAGCCGCTGTCCCCAGTGGAAAGGCAGGAGGGTGCTCCAGCATCTAACTTGTCTTACCTGACTGTGAGCAGGGGCTCCCAGGGGACAATCACAATCAGCAGACTGGGGAGGGTGTATGCTTTGGGATCCTGGTTGCACCATTCTTAGCTGGGTGATCTTGGTTAAGTCACTTGGCCTTGCTGAGACTTGCTGTCTTTGAACCTAAAACAGAATAACACCATTCCAACTCCAGGGGTCATTGGGAAGAATGAAATGAAGTGAGTGGCACAGAGCAGGCCTCTCCCATGGGGCAGAATGGGAAGGCCAGGGGCCCTCGTCAGCCAGCATCCTCTCCCTACTCCTTACCAGCCCGGAAGCCCCTGGGGCAGCAGGGGCTACATTTTCCCTGGAACACTGGAAAAGAGCCAGTGGTGGAGAGCTCACCACCTCCCCCAGTGGCTTGTTTCATGGCCCTGCAGCTCCAACAGATAGAACATTCTTCTGTTGGCCTAGCCAAAGGCGGCCTCTGGGTGAACCCCAGCTGGTCCTAGTTCTACTCCGTGGAGCATTGCTGAGCAGTCCACATACAGCCTCTCCTACCTGATGGCCCTGGGGTGTGGAAAGACAGAGACCAAGCCTCCCACCCCTTTTCTTCTTAGGTGGCTGCCACTATAACACCAGATGGACTAAGATTAAGATTAAGATTGTTCTAAGAGGAAGTGTTCAAGATCCCAAACAAGAAAAGTTACAAAATCTGAATGCAGTCACAGGAGAATGATGTCCACAAAGGGAAAACTCACTACCATAAAGAAAATCATTATCTCCAAATTCACCTATACAAGCAATGTGATTTCAACAAAATTTCAGCCGAATTGTGGGGGTAGGGGACAATATAAAGTTGACATGGAAAATAAGTGTAGAATAGTCACAATATCTGCAAATGAAGGACAGTAAGGCAGGACTTGCCCTCCTAGCTGTTAAAACATATGGTAAAAATAAAATACTTTAAATGGTATGGTACTAGTCCTAGAACAGCAGAGAGAGAAAGGGCACAGAAAATGGAAAGTCCAAAAACAGACCCGTCTACAGATAAGGATGTGAACTGGGTTGAAGAAATGCATTTTGAACTAAAGCAAATAGGAAAATTTAACAGTAGTCATCTTTTTTTTTTAAAGATGACTGGTAAGGGGATCTTAACCCTTGACTTGGTGTTGTCAGCACCACGCTCTCCCAAGAGAGCTAACCGGCCATCCCTATATAGGGATGCAAACCCGGGGCCTTGGTGTTATCAGCACCACACTCTCCCGAGTGAGCCACGGGCCGGCCCAACAGTGGTCATCTTTGGGGAGAGGGATTTGGCCTGGGACAGTAGTGAGTGAAAGAGACGTGTTTATTTTTCATTTTGTGTCTTTCATTCAGGAGTTTTTGGCTTTTCCAAACTTATGTATGTATTGCTTTTTTTTTTAAGTCAATATATTTTTATGTCAATATGTATCTAGAGGTTTTGATACCTTTTGGGTTTTCTCCTTCGTAATCTCTGTATTTAAGAGAAACCTAATAAGTGTTATAGCACTAATAATAAAGGGATATATAATAAACCGTTAATGGTTATTATCTCAGGGAAGTGTAAGGAGAGGGCTTTCGCTCTCTAGCAATACATTTCAGACTATTCCTCCCCCTCCTCTCCCTCGTCCTCTCCTTCTTTTTTCTAGATAGCAAGTATAACTAAAAATCAAAGAGAGGGAGAATAAAAATTTGGAAAAAAAATAAACAAACCAGTGCAGAAATGATGGATGACTCAAGAAATGGAACTGAACAACTGGCTAACAACTTGGAAAAAATAAAGTTAGATTCCTACCTTACACCAGAATAAACCGCAGATGGCTGAAAGATTTAAATGTGAGAAGTGAAACCATAAAAGAACCTGAACACTTATACAATTTTAGGGTAGGGAACAGCTTCCTAAGAAGGTGACCTATGGACAGATTGATAGATTTTACAACATAACAATGGAGGGCTTCTTTCCATCAAAACATAATAAAATAAAGGTCAAACTACAAAAAAAAAAAAAAAAAAAAAAGGACAAGATTTAACAGAGGAGCAGGAATTTTAGTATATAAAGACCTCTTACAAGAACTCCTGCCTCATTTTTTTTTCTAAGCCAGGAATAGAGGGGAATTCGACCACAGTGAAAGCTGGATCCTAGGGCAGGATGAAGGGAGGACGGGATAGGGTGGAGCCAGAGTGCTCAGCAGGGAGCCAATAGCTCAGGGGGCAGCCCCAGGGCCAGGGCTGGGTGCCCTCCATGTGGCAGGGCTTCCCCAGTCTTTCTGGCACTCACAGTCCCATCTGGTGCAGTTGTTTCCCCAGCCCAGCCTGACCTCCCCACCCAGGACAGCTCCCACTTTGCCATCCCTCCTCAACGCATCAGGCGTTTCCCTATTTCCATGACTTTTGCAAAGGCTAGTCCCTCTGCCTGTCTCACCCTCTCTCAGCTCTACCTGAAAAAAAATCCAACTCCTCCTTCTAGGCTCTGCTCAAAAATCCGTTGTTCCTGAAAACTGTNGCAGGGAGCCAATAGCTCAGGGGGCAGCCTCAGGGCCAGGGCTGGGTGCCCTCCATGTGGCAGGGCTTCCCCAGTCTTTCTGGCACTCACAGTCCCATCTGGTGCAGTTGTTTCCCCAGCCCAGCCTGACCTCCCCACCTAGGACAGCTCCCACTTTGCCATCCCTCCTCAACGCATCAGGCGTTTCCCTATTTCCATGACTTTTGCAAAGGCTGGTCCCTCTGCCTGTCTCACCCTCTCTCAGCTCTACCTGAAAAAAAAATCCAACTCCTCCTTCTAGGCTCTGCTCAAAAATCCGTTGTTCCTGAAAACTGTCTCTGATCCACCTGCTCCTGCAGGGAACTCCCCTTGGGCTCCTATAGCACCTGCCTATCATTCTCCCCAGCAATTGTCACGCTGTGTGGTCATTTTCTGCCCACCTGTCTGAGTCCCCCTGCTAGCTTATGTGCCTCTTTAGACAGGGGTCTTCATGGATCCCCTTCCCCCTCTTTAGGTCTGGCATGGGGCAAATGTCCAACCGATATTTCACGAACAAGTGGGTGACGGGGCACAGCAATTGAACTGACGCTCCCCATGCGTGGCTAGTTGAGTGTCACATTCAGTCTATTTATATCCTAAAACAGTACAATTTTATTGAAAACAAAGACACACATTATTTAACTATGATGCAATCGTGAGAAATTATTTCTCATGATTATGTCATAATTAAAAGAGGTGCCAAGTTACAGTAAGATCAAAAGAAATAAGTACACATTATCCTAAAACAGTACAATTTTATTGAAAACAAAGACACACATTATTTAACTATGATGCAATCGTGAGAAATTATTTCTCACGATTATGTCATAATTAAAAGAGGTGCCAAGTTACAGTAAGATCAAAAGAAATAAGTACACATAGGAATGGTGGTAGCTGAATGCACTTGAACTATTGAGAGCCACTGCCGAGTCCAACAATAATGGCCTCATCCCAGGCTCTGGGCCTTCCCTTGACACACCTGCAGTTTACTTGAGAACTGCTTAGTGGGAGAAAGAGCTATGATAGTGACATTCCTAAGTTTTGTGGGGATATGGAGAAGGAAGAGTGTGGCAGATGTGGGGGACGTGTGGTGCTGAGGCAGCGCGAGTGGGGAACCAGCACGTACACCCCCAGTGCAGGAGTTCGGTTTGCTCCCCGCTGAATCACCAGCATCTAGAATAGCACAGTAGGCCTTCATAAATATTTGCTGCATGAATGACTGGAATTAGTTCTGGAACAGTGTCTGGAGATGGTGCTTAAGTTACCTCTGGAGGGTCTCCCAAGGCTAAATAAATCCTTTTCTTGAGTTATAAAAACGGGGCTGTTCTCATGGAAGTTTCTGCCTTCAGAGTACCCACCTCAAAGGGCTGGGCCTGGGTGGGTGGGGAGAGGTGCCCTCAGAGTGTAAGGAGGTGCAGAGGGGCACAGGCACCCTCGGGGCTATAGCAGGGAACCCCAGGGGTGGGACAAGGGCAGAAGGAGGAGGGGAGCTCCAAAGACAGCAGTCCCTGGAAACTGGGCCTGGGGCCAGAGCCGCAGGAGAGACCAGGGTACAGGGCCTGGTGCTGAGGCTGCCCCAAAGGGAGAAGCCACTGAGGTGGTGTTGCCTGTGTTTTAAGCACTGACCATGTATCAGGCAAGGTCACAGGAGCTCGAATGTAGGGCTCAAAAAGGTTAGGTGCATTCTCAAAGTCACCCAGCTAGACAGTGACAGAACCAAGACCCAGTTTCACATCTTTCTAATTCCAGAGCCTGAACTTTTTATCACTTCATTAAAAAAAAAAACAATAGGCTACAGGCGTGCACGGCAGGTGGGGAGCCCGGGGCCAGAACCAGGCCTCAGTCTGGGTCAGTGTAGCACCAGGGCGGGGGGTGAGGAGCTCGGTCATTCCAGGGACAGGGTCAGATCGGGGTCAGGGGTCAGAGTGGCCAGGGCTGGGAACAACTGGCTTTCTGGGCTTTGTGACATCAGCCAGACACAGTGTCCAGGGGTTGGTGGCAGGGCCTGCAGGAACCCCCAGTTCTCTCGCCCCCTCATCCTGAGCCTGGCCTGACCTTCCTCCCTGGGGCCAGGATCTAGCCTGGCCCTTGTCCTGGAGGAGGCTGCAGCTGCGCCTACAGCCCTGGTCCCAGCAGACAAAGGCGCTTTATTTTTCAGCAGGTCTTGATGGCGTGTAGCCCTGGATCTGAAAACTCCAGTGAAGGAAGTGGTTCCCTCCCAGGCTGTGTGTGTGCACGCGTGTGTGCTGTGTCTGGGTCTGGCCTGCATCACTCAGACTGCACCCTTTGTGTTCATCTTTAGGTGTGCGAGTGCGCGTCTGTGTGCGAGCGTGTCTGTACGTGGCTCTGTGGCGGTGTCACTGCCTAGGTATATGGACCTGTGCATATTTCTGTACACATCAGCATATGTTTATACATATTTGTGGGCCTACCTATTGGTGTAGCTGCGTCTCTGTGCACGTTTCGTGAGTGTGTCTATACCACACACCTGCTGTCAGACCCCCACCTCTGCTGCCTTTGGCCATGTCTCCCCATCCTCCCCCACCCCTGGCTGCTACACAGGGGCTCTGTAGTGTGCAAGGCCCCTTCCTCCTTCCCACCCCTGCCCCTGCCTCTGCATCTGTCTGGGAACAACCTGGCTTCTTTCAGCTCTGGGAGGAAGACAGGTTTGTACAGCTTGGTTTGGCCCATACACTTTCCAAAAGTTCCCTGGCTCCTAGCCGAACTCTTTATAAAAAGGCTCGCAGGGAATAGCTTAACAGGAAGGCAGGGCCCTTCCTGAGGGGCTCAGAACTCCTGTCCTAAGCCCCAAGATGAAATGGGGGCATCAGTCAGCTGAGTTTCAGCCAGAGCTTCAGCCCTATGGCCTGAGGCTGAACTCAGTCTGAGGACCCTTCATCCCCAAAGAGAGGGACACAGCATCTCAAGGGCTCATGCCCATGATGGCAGAAGTGGGAGAGACCCGAGGGCTCCAGCAGCTCAACCCCCACTGAGCAGACAGGGAAGGAGAGGCCCTTAGAGATGCCCCAGCCCACACAGGGAACTAAGCCCCTTCCAGGTATCCTGAAGCCCCTGGCTCTGGGGACACTTCTGCGGATAAGCCACGGTCTGCCCCACCCATGGGGAGGTGGGTGCTGCCACCAGTCTCTGTTGGTCTCACAGTGACAGACTGTGAGGTCTGGCTGCCCTGTGCTCTTGGCCTGCAGAAGCCCAAAGCCTCCAGCTACAAAACCGGAAAGCCAGTGTCTGAGCGCAGGGTGGGTTTTCCTTAGCACTTGCCTGACTCTGGGTATAGGAGCCTCATGCTGATTTCTCCCAGTCCTGATGAAGCACAGGGAAGGCGCTTTCTGCACTCTACCTCCCGTTGATATCCGGGGTTCCAGCCTCTAATAGCACAAAGGTCTCATGGGTGTCCTAGGGTGTCGAAAGGAGGGCTATCAGGTGGGGTAAGAAGAACTGATCCTGAGCAGAAGCTGAGGGTCCAGGTGCAGCCCCTCACTGATCTGTCAACTGGAGACATGTGGCTGCTGCTGAAGAAGGAGCCGCAGCCATGTGGGAAGGGCAGGCTTGGGGGCACCCAGGGAAGGGGAGCCCAAAAGTCTGTGGCCTGGACTTGGTGGCAAGAGGCCCCTGGGTGCTGGAAATGGATGTTGTATTGGTCTGTTTATGTTGCTTATAACAAAGTACACGGAACTGGGTGACTTAGAAAGAAAATGAAATTTATTGCTTACAGTTTCTGAGGCTGGGAAGTCCAAAGTCCATCCGGTGATGGTGACAGCAACCCAGGGGTCTCACATTGCAAGATGGTGGAAGCAGAGAGAGCAGAGAGAGAGACAGACAGACTCTCTTCTCTTAAAGCCCTCAGAACCACACCCCTGACCACAATTTTTTTTTCCTTTTTGTCTTTTTTACTGACCGGTAACGGGATCGCAACCCTCGGTGTTGTGCCCGCACCGCGCTCAGCCAGTGAGCGGGAACCGGTCTCCACATGGGATCCGAACCCTCGGCAGGAGCGCCGCCGCGCTCGCAAGCGGCGCACTCTCCAGTGTGCCACCGGGCCAGCCCCTGACCACAATTTTTAATCTGTTCACTACTGCCTGGTCCTACAGTCCAATCACCTCTTCAAGGCTCCACCTTTCAATTACCATAATAGGATTTCCCACCCTCTTAATAGTCACAGTGGGGGCCAAGTTTTTAATACATAAAACTTGGGGGACACAATTCAAGCTTCAGTGAGTTTTGGGGGGAAATAATTCGACCCACTACAGATGGGATGACTTCAAAGAGGCTGGTTCCTTCAGTCCAATCCCCACCAACCACCCTACCCGCTTCCCTTCAGGACTCTGGTTCTAGATGGGGAGGGATGAATGGGAAGCTTCGCTCTTACCTGTCATCATGTGTCCAGGCCGGGGCTGCTTCTGAAACTCAAAAGCCAGGCTTTTTCCTCTGCTTCCCAGTGTCACATCTCAACCCCAAGAAAGCAGCACAGACTGGCTAGTTCAGAGGGGAGCATGGAGAAAGGAATAAGCAGTAACTTAAAAAATAAAAAGGTCAGGGTTTTGAGAATACTGTGCCACCACAGTGGACTATGAAGAGAAAGTACCCCTGGGACGGATGTTGTGTTTCTTTGAATTCTTGCTCCTTACAGAGGCTGGGCTTGCTGGATCACTGGGGCTGGAATACAGCCTCTTCTTCTCGGGCCTGGTTTGGGGGTGCCAGGTTGTGCACTGAGAGTGGTGTTGGTGGGGGACTCCAAATCCTCCCAGTCTCCCAGTCCAGGGGAGAGGGCTGCCTGTGTCCACACCTCCCACCCCCATGGGATGCTAATTATCCCCAACTTGCTGGGGGAAGAAGGAAGTAGGTGCAGGGGCTTAGCCAGCAGAAGCAGCTGCTCCGTCTGCCCCACTGTCCTCCAGCTCTCCCTCCCTCTCTCCCTCTCCAGCTCGGTGCACAGCAACACTGGGAGTAACCGAGCTGAGGGCCTTGTTCCTATGTACGTAGGACCTGCTTCTTGATAGAGAAATTGGACAAAGGACTGGGGTGAGGGAAGGAGGGTCCTCCAGCTCGAGGGTCCCAGCGGCTGGAGTTGGGGTTTTCCTCAGCCCCCTACAGTCCACCTGAGAGGCCTGCACCCTTCTCCCCATCAGGCACTCACCCAGGCCTTGGATCTCTGGCTCTTTGCTGGCCTGGAAAGTCTGAGATTTGTGAGTGGTGAAGACTGGGTCAGAGCTGGAGTGGGGATGGGGGTGGGTGGGAGCTGTGCTATAGCATCTAGAGTTTTCTTGCTCTGGCCCCTCCTTGGTCGGAGCCAGGAAAGAGGCTTAACAGCTCGGCAGTGCTGAGACACTGCCTGGACTTCAACTGTCCCCGCTCTCCTCTCCACACTCATACCTGCAGGGTGGATGTGAGATCACTCTTTGGAAGTCCCTGAGGATTCTTAGGCAGCCCAGATATGCTGGGGACAGAGAAGGGTGAGGCCTGGTTGTCATCCTGAGGGGGTGATTCAACAGGCACACAGGCCCAGCAGGGACCTTAGCATTGAAGGGTTTATGATGGATTAGATTAAGGGGGCTTTGCAAAGGGGGCTTGTCTGGCCTCAGCACTGCACTGACAGGGACCCCTGAACCTTTCCTAGAGTCCTGCTTCTGAGAGCCAGCTGGATGTCCCAGTGGGGACAGGACGGTCACCTCCCTTACAGTGCACTCTGACTCTGTATTCCCCACATGCACCTTGCTGGTTGTATTGGGAGCCTGTCACTGCCCAAGGCTCTGAGATTACTCGAGTAGCAATCTTGTGCTCTGTGCACTGGATCCAGCCTGCAGGCAGATATTCATCTGCTCAGGGGTTTTCTTTCTTTCTTTTTTTTAACACTGAATTTACTGCATATATTTAAAAATCAGGGGATTTTATATAAATATCTGAATTTCCATCCCCTGCTGAAAAATTATCAGGCAACATAGAGCCCACATTCCTGCATGGCATCCACTGGCTATAGCTAGTAGCAGCTGTCCTTTTTAGTCAGGGCAATAGTTTTCTAGTTTCCATAGTCCCCACCACTTCCTATTGGCTTAAATCTGGCCAATGTTACTCATGTGTGTCACCTACGTTGCCTGGGAGGCTTATGAGTTTACAAACTCTGCTGTATATTAAAAAAAGAAGGGCTGGACAGTTAGATCAGTTGGTTAGAGTATGGTGCTGATAATGTCAATGTCCAGGGTTCGATCCCCGTACTGGCCTGCTGACACAAACAAACACACACAAAAAGGACCCAGGAGCCACTGACATCTCCCCAGATGAACACAAACTTGTTTCTTGTTCCCTTTGAGTACAGGCATTCAGGAAGGGACAAATGCCCATAGCTCTCCATTTTGTCCATGACAATGGCAAATCCCAAGAGCTGTTCTCTTCCTGGCTCTTCGTAAACCTTGGGCACACTGTTATGAACTGAATATGTGTGTCCTCCCAAAATCCATATATTGAAGTCCTAACCCTCTGTATTTGGAGATAGGCCCTCTAAGGAAGTACTTAAGGTTAAGTGAGGTGATAAGGGTGTGTCCCCGATCCAATAGGATTAGTGGCCTTATAAGAAGAAACACCAGAGAGCTCGCTTTTTCTTTCTCCACATTCATGCACTGAGGAAAGGCCATGTGAGGTCATAGTGAGAAGGCGTCTGGCTGCAAGTCAGCAAGAGAGCCCTCACCAGAAACCGAATTGGCCTTTTGGAACCTTGATCTTGTCCTTCTGGCAGCCACAGTGGTGGGAAATAAATGTCTGTTGTTCAAATCACCCAGTCAATGGTATTTTATTATGGCAGCCCAACCAGGCTAAGACAAATCATTTAAAATTTCTTTCTACAATTTTGCCCACTAGGGTTGATGTCAAATTTTCTAGGCTATAGTTAGTCGAATGCCCCCTCTTCTTCTTTTGGGAATTGAGGCACTTCCTCTATTGTCTTCCACACCTCTGCCATCACCCACCTCTACAATTTTGCCCACTAGGGTTGATGTCAAATTTTCTAGGCTATAGTTAGTCGAATGCCCCCTCTTCTTCTTTCTTCTTTTGGGAATTGAGGCACTTCCTCTATTGTCTTCCACACCTCTGCCATCACCCACCACCACTCAGAGACCATGGACAGCAGTTGCCATTGCTGTACTGTAAGTCACACAAGCCAGCAGAAGACTCAGATGCACAGCAACAATCCACTCAATGTCTCAAGTCCCTTCACCCGGTGTCAAGTCAGGAGAGGGCAATGACTACTGGATTTTATTTTTATTTTTTTATTTTTTTTCCTTTTTGTCTTTTTTCGTGACCGGCAACGGATCGCAACCCTCAGTGTCGCGCCTGTACCGGACCAGGACCGGCAACGGGATCGCAACCCTCGGTGTTGCACCCGCACCTCACTCAGCCAGTGAGCGGCTGGTCTGTATGTGGGATCCGAACCCTCGGCGGGAGCACTG